>NC_064286.1:50330862-50342673 GCF_019186545.1 Solanum stenotomum
ATATATATATATATATATATATATATATATATATATATATATATATATATATATAAGTACAATAAATATTAACTACAACATACAACTTGCTACTTATAAAGGTACCACATTGATATGAAGTATGACCACTTCACCACCTCACATATATGTGAATTTAATATAGGCAGCAAATTGGCAAATGGTTTAAAATTAAATAGGTTCACAAAAATCATTTGTGGATTACAATCATCCGCATTTGTAACATTGTATCAGTTCCAATTTTCTATGGAGAATGGTCAAAGTAAACTTCCACTATGTTACACTGGTCTACAAATATGGTCACAATAGTTAATTAATATAGCAAACTCAGAATTTACACGGTATAAATAATATAACTTTTCGGGAAAAGTGGTTTGAATGAACACGATTCTAGTTGAAGTGGGCTTAAAGAGAATCACACGTGACTCTTGTTATCCATCACTATCATGGAGTGAAAAATCATTAGGAGGGCCTATCTAATTAAAACAATTTTTTTGTTGAGAGCACTAATGTAACAACCCGACTTTTCTAAACGTCTAAATTAATTCGTATATTCGAGGAAAGACAGAGAGGGTGAGTAATAAGATCAGGGTACCACCAGATACGAGTTCGAGAAAGACGTTCCAAAGATAGCTTTTAGAACCAGATATGGACACTTTGAGTTCTTGGTAATGTCTTTTGGATTAACTAATTCCCCAGCAGTGTTCATGGACCTGATGAATAGTATATTCAGGCCGTATCTAGACTTGTTTGTGATTGTATTTATTGATGATATTTTGGTGTATTCACGTTCAAAAGTTGAGCATGCAAATCATTTGCGAGCAGTCCTTCAAGTTTTTCGAGAGCAGAAACTTTATGCAAAGTTCTCCAAGTGTGAGTTCTGGTTGAGCTCTGTGGCTTTCCTAGGCCATATTGTATCAGATACAGGCATTGCGGTTGATACATAAAAGATTGAGTCTGTAAGGACTTTGCCCAGACCTATGACTCCGACTGAGGTTCGTAGTTTCTATGTCATCCAGGAAAGGCGAATGTGGTTGCCGATGCCCTCAGTCGAAGATCTATGGGTAGTTTATCCTATTTAGGTGTTGAGAAGCGTGAGCTAGCATGAGAGCTTCATCAGTTAGTTAGCTTGAGAGTCAGATTGTTAGAGGCAGAAAATAGTGGGGTAACAATTCAGGACACAACTATATCATCTTTAGTTGTAGAAGTGAAATCACGGCAATAAGAGGATCCTAGCTTAAAACAGCTCTAAGCCAAGGCTCAGAATGAGCAGACTTTAGCATTTGATATAGCAGGAGATGGAGTCCTTAGAAGTAGCGGTCAATTGTGTGTTTCGAATATTGCAGGGCTTTGACATTAGATTATGGAAGAGGCACATCATTCCCGTTATTTTATTCACCCTGGTTCGACAAAGATGTACCATGATATTAAGGAGATATATTGGTGGCACGAGATGAAGAAAGACGTTACTGAGTTTGTTGCACAGTATCCTAACTGCCAACATGTGAATGTTGAACACCAAAATCTCGTTAGGCTAGTTCAGGAGATAGTCATTCCTTTGTGGAAGTGGGAAGCAATTAATATGGATTTTATTACATGGTTACCTCGATCGCATTGCAAGTTTGACTCTATTTGGGTAATTATTGATAGACTAACAAAATCAGCCCACTTCTTACCAGTCAGGGCTATTTTTACGATCGAAGACTATGCGGACCTCTATATTAGAGATATTGTTAGGCTACACGGTGTCCCAGTATCTATTATCTCTGATAGAGGAGCACAATTTACCGTCAACTTCTGGAAGTCCTTCCAGAAAGAACTGGGACACAGGTTAATCTTAGTACAACCTTTCACCTTCAGACAGATGGCTAGGCTGATCGTACAATTTTGACACTCGAGGATATGTTACGGGCGTGCGCGCTAGACTTCAAGGGAAGTTGGGATGACCACTTGCCTCTTATTAAGTTCGCATACAATAATAGTTATCATTCCAGTATCGGGATGACACCCTTTGAGGCTTTGTATGGGCGAAAATATCGATCCCCCATTGGATGGTTCGAGGTAGGTGAGTCAGGGTTGATTGGACCCGACTTAGTACAGTAGACAGTGGAGTAAGTTAAGCTCATTCGGGAGAGTTGCTAACAGCTAAAAGCCGACATAAGTCATACTTAGATGTGCGACGAAGGGGCTTAGAATTTTGTGTCGATGACTGGGTATTCTTAAAAGTCTCGCCTATGAACGGTATTATGAGATTTGGAAAAAAAGGCAAGCTTAGTCTAATATTCATTGGGCCATATCGGATCCTTCGGAGGGTAGGACGAGTGGCTTATGAGTTAGAATTGCCTTTGGGGCTAGAATCTGTTCATCCAGTTTTCCATGTATCGATGCTACAGAAATGCGTAGGAGACCCTTATCGGGTTGTCCCAGTTGAGGATTTTCAGATCACAGAGGATTTGTCCTACGAGGAAACTCCAGTTGCCATATTAGATCGACAAGTTTGTAAATTGAGGATCAAAGATGTGGCTTCGGTTAAAGTATTGTGGAGAACAAGAATAGAGAAGAGGTGACCTGGAAAGCTGAGGATGAAATGAGGTCCAAATATCCTCACTTGTTTCATACCCAAGGGTGATGACATATCAGTTTATATTGGTGCAGTGTGGTAAGATACCTATCAATATTTTTATATTATTGCTTATTATTATGGTTGTATTCGTTGTATTTTTGCTCGCATTGTTATTGCGGAGCTATAGTGCTTAGCTATTTATGTCATCCTGTGAGATGCCTAGGTTAAAAATTTATGCGTTTCAGGTTCTAGATAGTCACATTCACAATGGATACTTTGTCTAAACTTTGGCAACTCCTAAGGACATAACCATGTAACTGAGATTTTTCATTCGAGGACGAATGTTTTTAGAGGGGGAAGGATGTAACACCCCGACTTTTCTAAACGTCTAAATTAACTCGTACATTTGTGGAAAGACAAAGAGGGTGAGTAATAAATTAAGAATGATGTGGTATGTCATATTTTAAGTGTTCAAGGGTTGTATCTCAAGTTTTAAAGTAAGGTAAGTCGCAAAATAAAAGTGGGTGAAAGTTATCGTAAGTTCCTTTTTAAAGATTTCTCTGAAATTTGGGTCAAATGTTTCAGAAGTTTTCTCCTAAACTATAACGAGTTATGGGGCCCACGACACATTAAATCGAAGGTCTATGAGTCTAGTTTTCAACGTATCAAACGGTTTGTTCATACGACTTCAGAATAGAGAGATATTCACGTTTTTGCGAGACTGCACAAGCATGCACGTGAGGTGGGTCCCCTAAGTCGGTGGAAGCTTATAAGATAGCATCTTCTTCATTTTTCTTCATTCCAAATCGTGAGAAACCCACGAAAATCAGAGAAATACTCCTTAAATTATCCTTGTGTATTCATGATCTCTTCTTGGTCTCTTATCGAAAATTGCCTTACGTCGCGAGCTCGTCGTTTTGGTATAATTTTCAGGATGAATTGAGCGGTGTAGCTCCGTGGAGGTTGTGGCAGCATATTTTTTTTTCTAGTGGAGTGATTGTATTCAAGTGTTCTGGTCATTGAAAGAAAGTGTTGTAGTGGTGTGGACAGAGGTATTTTCAACATAAATTATAAAAGAAAAGGTATGTTAAGGTTACTTCCTTCGTTCGGCATGTTTCCTTAGAGCTTGGTAGTGATATAATAGGGTAGTTAATGTTAGTTATGTTGTAAATGTAATTGTGAGTGGTTAGTTGATTGAGTGGTTATAAACCCTCATTTTAGGGACTCATAAACTGTTCAAAACAACCCTAAGGTAGGAACGACTTAGACATTATTCATATATAATGTTTATAGCTAAATTGCTCGCCTTCAACCTATTTAATTGTTTGTTGTCGCCCTTGGGGATATTGTGGCTATCTGTTAAGCTATGAACTTCCTATGGGGGCTATGATGTTGTCTAATATGACTATGTTATTGCCAAAAAGGGCTATGTGTTGTCCACGGGGCTATATTGATGCCAAAGAGTGTTATGTGTTGCCTACAAGGCTATTTTGACTGCAAAGAAGGCTATGTATTGCCTACAGGGCTATGTGATGCAAAAGAGGGCTACGTGCAGCCCACAAAGCTATGATGTTTCCTAAGAGGGATATACGCTGCCTACGGGGCTATATAGTTGCCAAAAAGGGCTATGTGACTTCCTACAAAAATAGGGGGCTACCGATAAGGTTATGTAGATTGATTTGGCACCTTCTGGGCTTGTGGGGGCCTAATTAGGTGGTATGTTGTTTGTACCTACCAGGCTTATAGGGGCTTGGTTAGGTTGATGTTTGATCATTCTTGTATTTTATTAGATTCAATAGTGGGTTGGCATGCTTATCTAAATTTGATTTCCTTACATGATTGTTTTTGGTATATTATGATACTTGCTCATTTAGTCTACAACCTTTCATACTATGTACATTATTTTGTACTGACGCCTCATTGCTTGGGGGCGCTGCATTCATGCATGCAGGTCCTGACAGACGACCGAGTAGATCTCCTCAGTAGCAGGATTGACTTCTATCCGGTTGGCTACTCTTTTCCTCCGGAGCTGCCAGAGTTTGGAGGTTTGTTAGCTTTTGTTGTGTATATTTTTATGGGTAGGCTGGGGCCTTGTCCCGCCAATCTTTACTACTCTTTGAGGCTTGCAGACTAGTGTATGGGGTGTACAACTAGGTTATGGCCATGTTGGCCTAGTTTTGTTGGTTTGCTGAAGCTTGTGAGCTGTTTGATGTATTGTCTTGATATATACCTGCTTCCAGTTTTTGTATAGTTATCATTGTGGCCTCGACGGCCCAATCAGGACTTCTGTGCTAGTTGCCTATTTCTTTAAATGAACTCTTGGGAGTAGCTGTTTCTTTTATTATATGTTGACAGGGGCCTTACCGGCCGATGACTTAGTTTTAAGCCGGGATATACTAGTTTATTTTCTTGATTGTGTGTGTCTGCCATGCGCTAGTAGCAAATGGTTCAGCAAGATCGGCTCGTGCCTGAGTCTTGGCATTAGGAGCCAGTTACGCCCCTTGAGTTTGGGGCGTGACAACTAACATCAGAAATGGGCACTGCAATGTGGTAATCTGGATTTGTTGAAATTCAATATGAATATCGATTACCGAACTTCGTGGGAAATACTAATATAGTTTCAACTTCATCATATTTGACCAACATCTTCTAGTCCAAAATAATTAATACATACTGACTTTTCTTTTTGAATGTCAAAGAATACATATTAATTTTTTTTAAAGTAATGTGACTTCTTATTTAGGGCTTGTTTGGAAGGTTCCAAATTTAGGTGTAAATATTTGGTAATTACTTTGTTAGTATAGAATCAGGTGTAATTGAGGGAAGGATTATACTCTCTAATTTTCAAGGGAAGCAAAAAATTGGTGGTTATTACAAAAGGTAATTACTATAATCAGTATAAAATTAAGTGCAATTGAGGGGGCAATATGCTCTACGAGCAAAATTAAAAGTTGTTGGTTATTACATAGTATAATTATTACAACTATATCTTCTTTTTTTTGTTTTTAATATTTCTTACACAATATACATATATTTTGTCATACATTAAAGCTTATTTACATGTTCATCTGGAAAAAAAATATTTGATTTTTATAATTAACTTATTTTTAAAAGTATAAGAATATTAAATGATATAATTATAATTGTGCAATCAAACATGAAGCTAAAAATTACATTGTAATTACATTATATCAATTATATGTTATTCTAATTATTATATTAATTATTATACAATAATTTCAAACATATCCTTATTGTATTCTCATTACAAAATTGTCTTGTATTTTTCAACGGTTACCGTCATATTGCCTCTACATGTATACGAAAAGCAAGTAGTCGTATAGTTGGAATATAATAATCTTATAATATCAGAAAATAAACGATATAATACATAAATATGTCTTTTAACTTGGCTTTAGCTGAGATCTACGCCCATCAATTCTAGATGTGCATAAGCAGATACTTAAATTTGTATAAACTGAACAATTAGACGCAAACATTATACATGACATAATACATGTAGGATGTCATATAGGACACAAAATGTGTCATGTAGGACTCCACGTATGACGAATGTGTTTATTTGTTCAATTTAATACAGATTTAAATGCCTACGTGTGCACACTCAAAGTTGAAGAACGTAGATATCAACTAAAGCCAAATTAAAAGACATTTATATATTATGTCAAACTTATTTATCACTATAATATAATATTCCAATAAAATTGTAACGTATGATTTTTTTAGTGGAGAACCAGCTCAAGTTGGTTGTATTTTTAAGTTCATTCACTTAATTTAAGTGCATGTTTTTTTTATCACCTTTTATTTGTTGGTTGTATTTTTAAGTCCATTTAATTGATTTAAGTGCATTTTTTTTATCACCTTTTATTTGACTAACATACTATTTTTTTATCTCCATATTTTCATATAAAATCTGGAAATGGTCGATTCTCAAACTAAAACAACAATAATAATAATAATAATAATAATAATAATAATAATAATAATAATAATAATAACAATAACAATAATACTAATAATAATAAATTTTATTTCTTCTTTCATTATCTTATCTACTTAAAATGCTTATCAATAAGTGCGGAAAGAGTACCCAAAGAACCAAACGAAAGGGAATTGAAAGTATATAGAAGACTTTAGGAAGGAACCATGTGAAATTGAAAAAAAATAAAAAATTTGTCCTCCAACTATTATAAAACTTCCATTTGGAATTTAATTTATTTTATTTCATCCACTTGAGGTATTCACCAACAAAATATATATCAATGACATGCACATATATTTTATTTATCATTTTATATAGATGGAAGTAAGAATTGAAAATGTTAATGCGCCTAGATTGGATGTCACCAACTTTTGGAAAACATAAGTTATTCATATTTTAGAAAAAATAATTGAGCCAATAGCTAATTATAATATTATTATTTTTGTTAAAAAAAATTGCCTATTGCTAATAAAAATATATATTTGAGTTTGTTGAGTGGTGGCCAAAACATCACCCCAGGAACTTCATATGGTAGACACTGTTAGCATGTCATTTCCCACTTTCTCTTTGCATATTTTATTGAGCATAGGTTAATATTATCGAATTTTATTATAGCAGGATAATCTATTCCTCTATGTACTTCCTTATAGATGTTCCGTATAAACAATAAATAGAAAGGGATGCATTCCCTTTATTAGGGGATTTCGTGATATCAAAAACAATATAAATTGTTCATTCAATTCCCAATATATATATGATAGAGTTAAAATGAGATTCAATCATTCAAACCAATGACATGATATAACTTCTGAATCCCCTCATATCAAGGGGTTATCAATATCTTATATACAATATTTTTTACCTTTGTTACATGGTATGATTTCAAGTGGTTAACATAATAGATATCATAATGAAATTGTATTTATTTGAATTAGGATGGAAATATTATATAATCTCTATTAAAAGTAGATATATTGACTAGTTAATGAATTTTATATTATATAAATTAAATTAATCAGATCAAATCAGTAAATTCCGAACATTATATATTCTGGCTCAAAATGATAAGTACAAAAGATAAGTACATGACCTAAGAATGTTATCTACTATTGAGAGTAGAGATAGAATTTCTCATCTACAATAGTATGTCCTATATATAATATTATAAACTAGTTAAGCTTAGAGAAAAGTGGCCAATCCAATTGGAATATCTCAAGAGAGAGATACCATATGAGTGGATATCATAAGGTAATTCCAATGGTAGTTTTCACAACAAACAACAAAAAGTGGTTTATCTAAAGAGTGTATGTATGGTGGGTTTCAAGGTGAGCCTATTATGAATTATAGCTATTCGTTTAATTGAATTCATAACTTTTGAGATAAAATATAATTTTATGTATAAAAGTTCAGAAAGCTATAAGAATAATAAATAGTAGAGAAGAATCTATGAACAATATGGACAGAGCTAGTATAGAATTTGCGAATTTGTCCAATTCTAATTTAATCTTTAGAAAATTTATTAACGACATATAAATTATTTAGTTAGAATCAATAGTTTGAAATAATTAAAATTAAGTTTAGATTTTAACTCGGCCTATACATATAAGTTATTTAAATCTTAGAAATATAGAATTGAGGGAGATGATTGGTTCCCCAAATCTCTGCGGTAAAACAGAAGAATCTGACTTTGGTGGGTATTGAAGACTTGATTTGTCATTGTCCTTGTTATAATATCATCCTTTTAAAAATATTTTTTTAAAAATGTATCATAAAAGTTAAAATTAAAATTTTAAAAAATATATTTTTAACACAAAAATTGAAAAGAATTTTATACACAAATGAACTAAATAAAGAAGAATAAAGATGGAAATAGATGAGAGGAGAAGGGTTATAAATAAGTTGAAACAATCCATGACTCAATTGGTTTAGAGAATGATTATTTAATGACATAATACATAAATATATCGTTTAACTTGATCATAAGCTTTTAGTTTACGTTTATGTCTTTCATCTTTAGATATACATAAGTAGATATTTAAATTTGTATAAAATGAACAAATAAACACACATCCTCATGCAATTGTGTCCTATGGGTGTTCTGTATGTATTATGTCACGTATGATTCATGTGTCTACTTATTAAATTTTATACAAGTTTAAAGTATCTACTTGTGCACACTCAAAATTAAATAATATAAATATAAAATAAAGTTAAATTTTAAAATATATTTATGTATTACCTTATTTTTACTCATAATTCAAGATCAATCTCCTTGAATTTTAATCGAGCTCATCACACCGGACTTTTGTAATGCCATTCAAAATTTCATTATCGTTACCCACCTGGGTGCAATATCTTATCCTGTACCCCTTTAGCCCTCTTTTTTATGTACCAACTTGATCTCATTTTTTTGCTCCCACTAGCCCTACTTTTTTTGTCAACCTCACGTGAACGGTGAACCCCCATCTCTTTTTTTTATTACTTTTTCGCAACTTCAACCAACTCTCTCTTAATTATCTCTATTTTCTACCCTATATATATATACAACATAATCACACCCATAAAACACAAGAGAGAAGAAATCATCACCACTTTTTCATTTTCTCTCAATTTTCAATTCAGCAACAAAAAATGCCTCCCAGTTCTTCAGATTCATCTGTTTTACTCCAACGAATTAGCTCTAACAATACTCATGATTTTGCTTACAAGCAATCTCATCATCAGTTACAGAGACGCATGCCGATTCCCTGTTCGACGGAAGTACCCGATTCTGTTTCCCAGTACCATACTCACACTGTAAGTCCTGACCAGTGCTGCTCCGCCGTGATCCAGCGGATCTCAGCTCCAGTCTCCACCGTATGGTCGGTGGTCCGCCGATTTGACAATCCGCAGGCGTATAAGCATTTTGTTAAGAGCTGTCATGTTGTTGTTGGTGACGGTGACGTCGGTACTTTACGGGAAGTCCGTGTGATTTCCGGTCTCCCTGCTGCTAGAAGCACGGAGAGGCTTGAGATCCTCGACGACGAACGCCACGTCATCAGTTTTAGCGTTGTCGGCGGGGACCACCGGTTAGCGAATTACAGATCTGTGACTACGCTTCACACGGAACCGAGCTCCGGCAATGGAGCGGCGACGACGGCGGTGGATACGATCGTTGTGGAATCGTACGTCGTTGATGTACCGCCTGGTAATACTAGAGAAGAGACATGCGTTTTTGTGGATACAATCGTGAAATGCAACCTTCAATCGTTATCTCAGATCGCACGGAATTCAAGCAGATGAAAATCTTCGTGAATTTTTGAAAATGTATTGCGGATCAAGTTGCTCTGACTCTTCATTTTTATCATATTCGTGTCAGATATTTCAAAAATACATACTGTAGGTAGTATTTTGAAGAATTTGATACGCCTATATTCATATTTTGAAGAGTTCGAGAAACAGGTTGCGGAATCGGAATTAATGAAGACAACTAATCGATGATGCTTGTGGTGATGATCTGATGATATCATATGCGATGCATGATTGTTTCGTTGCACCTTTATTAGGTGTGTGTTAATCTCCTTGTCATCCCTTGTTGAAGATAAGTTCTTGATCAAATTAATCTTGTACTTTGCTTAATTAATTTCATACTCTATAATTTTGTCTATATTGTTTTCTTTATCGATTTCTTTACAATGGTGTGAGATAGATTCAAATATCTTAATTTTAATACAGAATTTAAGAAATAAAGAAAGACTTTTAAAACTTGTTTTTCAAAATGAATGATAGAAATTTGTGTGGCTGTAAATCATTTCAGCAAAGGTAAAATAGATATTTTATAGTTAAATTGTTACTTAATATAAAAATGTGTTATTCTTTTTGAAACTGACTAAAAAAAAAAGTAAGTCACATAAATTGAGATACATAGTGATGATTTGATTTGTTTTTAGAAGTAAATATATTAAATATACATAGCTTAATCGCAACGAAAGAATGAACAAAATGATTTGATGTATAAGCAACAATTAAGTTGAAAGTGCACATGCATGAATTAGCCGACTCTTGAATACACCCAATGGTTACTAGCCAGCTAAACTTGATCATTTATAATTCCTAAAAGGCAATTAGATTAAATTAAGTAATCACAATAGGTACCTAAACTGAGACAAAATTAAATGTACATAGTACAATACACCCTTTCAATTTTTTTAATTTAAATAAGTAAGTACTTATCGATTAAGGGAAAATAGGTACTTAACTAATATGGTACGGAACAAGTAAATACTTTTTTTTTCACGTTTTGTGGTTATTTTTCTTTTCATCCGCTTATTAAAGGTAAAACTCACAAATAATAGGTACTCTCTTCGTCTCATTTTATGTGAGATAGTTTGACTCGGCATCGAATTTAAGACAGAAAGGAAGATTTTTAAAACTTGTGGTCCAAAATGAATGATAGAATGTGTGGCTGTAAATTACTTATAAAGGGTAAAATATAAATTTTATAGTTAAATTGTTACTTAATATAGAAATGTGTCATTCTTTTTAAAGTTGACTAGAAAAAAAAGTAAGTCACATAAATTGAGACAGAGGACATAAATTGAGACGGAGGGAGTAATAACTATTTTTTTTTTTGAAAAGTGTGTTCACATTATGTATATATAGTTAATAAACAATAATTTATTTATTTATTTATTTTAAAGAAAGAAGAGAACAGAACATGGTGTAGAATCAAACAAGATACTCTGCAAGTTGGAAGGTGACTTTAGTAATTTTTTTATTTTTATTTTTTAAAAAGAAACCAATTAGCTTATCTATCTATATCAATAAAATAAATAGTAGCAGCAAGTTGCAAATATTTGAATAATTTATATATGCAAGTTGGAAATATTTGAATAATTTATTTAGGCAAGTTGCAAGAGGCTTTGCTGTTTCTCACCTCGGCTCTATTGTTGGCTTTTGGCATTGAATATTATTAGAAGGGATTTGTGGCTACAAGTTGCAAAGTCGGTATTAAATTTAATAGAGACTTGATGATCCTCGTGATTCTTGTCTACCTATTTTTAGTTCCTATTCAATCTACAAAGTTGCAAGTGGGTGCCTTTGTTTGTTAAAAAAAAAAAAATCAAACTCTCGTCGATAAAATAAAAGTTCAGATAATTTAATTCTCCATTAAAACTTACATCAAAACGCATGGAAGAAGATATTTAAAGCTCAATTTATTGCGACAACAAATCTACTGTTTTTACTT
>NC_064286.1:50346110-50443686 GCF_019186545.1 Solanum stenotomum
ATAACTTGTTATATTTCCTTATTTTTCGAACATCTCAACCAATGGGCAAATATAAAATAGACTTTTATGGCATGATCATGAAAAATCACATTTTTCCTATTAAGATACATTTTAAAAATCCATTTAACATGTAGAAAGAAAGAAAAACAAATATTTATACAAATGTAAATCATTATGATATACAAATTTGTACCTATTGATATATGTCTATATATACATAGGCACAATTTTTTGTTTATTTATTGCTAACAAATTCCACTCTAATCATCAAATAATAATAAATTAAATATCCATGCTGAAGAAACAATTTTTAAAATAATCTTTGAATAAAACAAAAGAATCCAATAAATATATGCTAACTCCATCAATTGCTATTTTGTCCCTCACCCTTTTAAAAAAAATGATTTACGTTATACTTTTCTTTTTTGCATATTTAATAATTATGGATGAAGCACAAAACATAAAAAAAAATATTAATTATTAATTGTAATGGGAACCACGTTAAAATATGTAACACAAACTTTCTTAGTTAGATGCACGTTAACAAGGAATCAATAAGGTCTACCCTTCCCGTTGTTAATAAACACCACAATTTAATGGTATTTTAATTTAGGAATAATAGCTCTTTTGTCTCTCTAATTATTGATGGGATGCATTATGGTTTTAGTTAATCATAATACATGTTAGGTAATGTTATTTAAATTTATATATATTCTTATGCATATAAAAAATACTATTTGATCGTATATAGGAACAAAAGGTGAATATTACAATTTATTAAAGGTTATATACATGCTTAACTACCCTATACTAGGATTAAAATAGGGTTTGTTTGTAATTACAACAAAAACAATAATAACAAATTTTATAAGTGAGATATGAGGAGGTTAAAATATATGCAGATTTTATTTCTATCTCGCGAAGATAAACTATTTTTGAAAGGCCCTGACTTAAGTAACACAATTTATCTACAAGGCGTTATTTAATAAGATGCATTAAAAAAAATACGTGTACAAATAGCTTTGTGTGAAGTATTAATACTTACTTATTTTCAACCTATGTATAACTAACTAAGGCAATGATGGTATTAACAATGTAAATAGTTTTAACGCATGCATTAACATGATTAAAAACATAGTTGTCCTTTCAAAACTTTTTTTACATCCTTTCCATTATATATTTAGTAGATTTTACACAAATCTCATAGTGTTAAAGAGCTAATTACATTTTATCTATATTCTTTCCCAAATTACAAAAAATTCTTAAATTTGGTGGAATCCGAATACATCCCAAAACATCCGAATACATCACGTCTCAGTTTCGAATATCCCTCAACGTCCTGATACATCATGTCTTGATTTCGGATATATCACTCAACGTTTCGATACATCGCGTAAAGTGATGTATTCGTCTGATACATCGTGAAGAGTAACATTCAGATACATCACGTACATCTCGATACATCGTAAAGTGATGTATCCGACCGATACATCACGTAAAGTGATGTATTCCAACGATACATATGTAAAGTAAGGATTTTTGCAATTTTTTCAAATGGAAGAGAATTTTTATAAAATAGAGTAAAATAAATTGTATATTTAGGTAATTTTTCTTTATATGTACATAGGTATTTTTGTAAACAATTATTTTATTTTAAAAATCATGCAATACATGATATTTTTAATACATCAAATCAGACACTGCATAAGAAATAATTTCATCATAACTAATACACTTTATTCCACAATATTCTTATATACCTTATCAAACAATTCCAATTGTGGAACTAGCTCAATTTGATTGGAGAGCAAGTTAGTCGAGATAAATCATCCTAGAATTAGTTATCACACAATTATTATCTCATCCTTAATGGGAGAAAAATAACACTATAATTTCGAAAAGTATTATCCCAATCAAACATAAAATAAAGAATTATCTCTTATTCCGCGTACCAATCGAGTCCCAAAAATATAGTATGATTTTCATAATTAGTAGTTTTTGCCAAATAAGCAAACAAAATCATCAATATTATTATTTTCATTGAAGTTGTTCAGATTTATAAGGATTGTCATTGTCGGTTGTCCAAATTAGATTAGTCAATCAACATTCTTTCAGTCTTCTTCATTTCTCTCTCAAAAAAACACAAAAAAAATGCAGAAATGGCCGAAGAAGAAAACTCAGTATCCTCTTATAGCACTCGTTTTCTTCATCTTCATTGTTTTCTCTATTCTCTATAATGAAATTTACATTCATGAAATTCAGTCAAAACACTCCACTCACCATACTGATGATGATGATTCATCTACTTTAGCCAAGGAAGAAGAAGACAACCCTTTGTTCCAATCTGTGAAAAACCTTACCCTACCAAGATTTCCTCCTGGTTAGTTTTCTAGATTCGACATTTTTCTTCGTTTTATGAGCAAGTTTTTAAGGGATTGTTTGTGGGGTTTTTTCAATTTTTGAATATGGTGTTTTTTTCTGCATTTTCTTGAAATTGAAGTTCAGAAACAAGGACCCTTTTGATTAATTTCATTTTTTTTTGCGAATTTGAATATGGTGTCCCCCCCCCTGCATTTTCATGAAATTGGAGTTCAGTAATAAGGACCCTTTTGATTAATTTCAATTTTTCTGCGAAATAATGCTTTGATGTATGCTTATTTTTGAGCTCAACTGAAGGGATTTGTGTTTTCTGGTGTTGTTAGTGCCGTTGGATAAATCTAGTGCTTGTCACTCTACTGTGAAGTATAGTGGAAAGAGAGCTGAATGGGATAGCTTTAAACCGGAGTCCGGTGGCCGGAGAGAAATGCCGGAAACATGTGATTATTTTTCTGGTGAATGGGTGTTTGATAATAGTTCACATCCATTGTATAAAGAGTCTGATTGTCCTTATATGTCCGATCAATTGGCGTGCCACAAGCATGGTAGGCAAGATCTGGAGTATCAGTACTGGAGATGGCAACCTCATAACTGCAATTTGAAGAGGTAAATTTTGATTCTTTCTGCTTTTTGTGTAATATTCTAGCTCATTTGTTATTGTACCTATTTATGCCTGACCATGTTTAGTATGTATCTAATATTAGCATTCAGATGAAAGAGCATTAATGTGGTTCATTGACACATCGTCATATTGATTTAGTAAATATAGGTATTTTAACGATATGGGTAAATATGCACCATTTGTTAGACGGCAAGTATATATGCACCTTTTCCCTTCTAAGTATAATAGGCTAATAGATGAAAGAATATGTGAGTAATTTCATACTACTAACCAAATGATAAAATCTCAGATTAGTTAATCTCACCCTATAATGTTTGATTTCTTGTATCATGTTGTAGAAGTTGTTATGTGTTAATGCTGATATGCAGGTGGAATGTGACTGAAATGTGGGAGAAATTAAGAGGGAAGAGACTAATGTTTGTGGGAGACTCACTGAATAGAGGACAGTGGATATCGATGGTGTGTCTAATGCAATCTGTTATTCCAGCTGATAAGAAGTTCATGACACCACAGGCCCACCTTTCAATATTTAGAGCAGAGGTGAAGTGAACTTATATTCAGTATATGAAATGTATCATTCGACTAAGTGATCTCTAACTATATATGATGTCAAGTTTAAATGTACTTCTTATCTGTTGATGGTGATGATTACGTCAAGATAATTTAACATCCGTTACTAAATTCAAGTGTTTATCTGTTGATGACAGGAATACAATGCCAGCATAGAGTTTCTTTGGGCTCCACTTCTTGTCGAATCAAATTCTGATGATCCAGTTGATCACAGACTCTCTGAGCGAATACTGCGTCCTGATTCACTTCTTAGGCATTCATCAG
This sequence comes from Solanum stenotomum, assembly GCF_019186545.1. NCBI lineage: Eukaryota > Viridiplantae > Streptophyta > Magnoliopsida > Solanales > Solanaceae > Solanum > Solanum stenotomum. The sequence continues at coordinate 50,349,943 of NC_064286.1, forward strand.
AATGGATGCATGCTGATATATTGGTCTTCAATTCATATCTTTGGTGGAGACAAGGCCCTGTTAAGTTATTGTAAGTATGAACTCTAATTAGGTAATTAGGTCTTGACTTCAGCGGATTGCCAAGAATTAATATTTGACATCTCAGCCAAGCTGATAAATGAAAATTTAGAAGTTGAAAGGTGGAAAGGAGGAGTGCTTGATTTCTTTTTTACCATTTTATCTCAGCTGGATTTGCCTATTTTATATTTCTTCAAATTGCAAACTTTCAGCTTACCAGGAACTGTTAAAACTATTTATATTTCTAACTTAGAATAAATGGAATTTCACAAAGAAGAAAGATTGCATTCTTATCAGTTCCATTACCTTTTTAGATGGAGTTCTGAAGAAAATGGAGTTTGCGAGGAAATAAATGGATTGGGAGGCATGGAGTTAGCTATGGATGCCTGGGCAAATTGGGTGGATTCCAATGTTAATCCCACGAAGAAGGTGTATTTTGTCACAATGTCCCCTACGCATTTCACGTAAGTGAGGAGCTCTTCTTTCACTGCTAAAGCTTGCTTTGAGTACTTAATTACAAAGTTGTTAGTTATTTGTCAAACGTGACATGAGTTTTTGTTGGTTACTAGTGTGCTTAAGTGACTCGGCTGTAACAATTCTGAGGCATAGTGCATGAATTTGACTTGATTCTAAACTTTTAATTATTATTTTTTTGATTATTAATATGAACAATTAGGAGATTGTAAGTAGCATCTTTTGTGTATGTTGATTTTTTCATCTAATGTTAAGTAGTTGATGTAAAAGTTTTAGTTAGATTGTCAATCCAGATCAAATTGGTGAGATGAACAGATCAAAAGTCTGCACAGAGCATAAAGCTCTCAATTTCATTTGCGTATGTACATTTGTTGATATGAGTTCCCAAATATCAATGCAAAAATGCGCTATGACTTTTGAGTCCATTCTGTAGGCAATAGACTGCTGAAGAAACATAATCACTTGTCTTGTGCATGAATGCATTTCTGATTACAAGAGTGAATCAGTGAGGAACAAGGGCAAGTGACCATTCTAATTATCCATTTCTAATACACGTTGGGGTCAAAAGGGCAGTTAAGAACTTTCATGTTCTGCAAATGGGACTAACGGAAATGAGGATGCTGAGGTGGATGTGTGGGCTACTAGGAGAGACAAAATTAGGAGTGAAGATATTCGGGATCAGGTGGGGGTGGCTTTCTGTGGTAGACAAGATGAGGGAAGTGAGATTGAGATGGTTCAAACATGTGAAGAAGAGAGATGCAGATGCCCTAGTGAGGAGGTGTGACAGGCTGGCTGTGGTGAGCCTCAGGAGAGGAAGAGGTAGACCGGAAAAACATTGGGGAGAGAAGATTTGTCTGGACATGGTGCATCCCCAGCCTACTGAGGAAATGCCCTTAGATAGAAAGTAGTAAAGGTCGTGGATTAGGGTGTTGAGTTAGTAGTTGAGCGTCATCTCATTGTCCAGCGTGATAGGTTTCTCCTTGCAAACTAGTAGCATAAGCACCATCCTCGTACTTTTTAGTCCCTCGATTTCTGATACTACATGTTGTTGGCTATCATTTTATTTTGTTATGGTTACTGTTGCTTTTCTATGTATGCTTTAGAATGCTTTCCCTATTATTTGCTAAATCTTTATTACTTTTGTTTCCTCCTTTTAAATCTTCTTTGATATGCGTTACTTGAGCCGAGGGTCTTTCAGAAACAACCTCTCTACCTCCTTGAGGTGTGGCTAGGTCTGCGTACACTCTACCCTCCCCCTCCTATGGGGATTTCAGTGGGTCTGTTGTTGGGGTCAGAAGGCCATAGTATTTGATTTTATGTTTTAATACAGCCAGTTGCTGAAATCCAACATGAAAGATTCTTCTTGGCGTGTTTCCTACCGTAAGGAATCATATCTTTTCCTATTTTCTTCTTTCAACATTCAGGAAAGGAGAATGGGAACCAGGAAGTGAAGGAAACTGCTACAACGAGAAGCTTCCCTTGAATGGAACATACTGGGGCGTAGATTCCGACTTGCCCACAATGCAGATGGTGGAGAGAACACTTGCTAGGTTGGGGTCAAAGGTTAACGTTCTCAACATTACTCAGCTCTCAGATTACAGGAAAGACGGCCACCCTTCTATCTATCGTAAGTTTTGGGANCCAGGAGAGACAAAATTAGAAATGAAGATCTTCGGGACTAGGTGTGGGTGTCTTTGTGTGGTAGACAAGATGAGGGAAGTGAATTGAGATGGTTCATACATGTGAAGAAGAGAGATGTAGATGCCCTAGTGAGGAGGTGAGAGAGGTTGGCTGTGGTGAGCTTTAGGAGAGGGAGAGGTAGACCGAAAAAATAATGGGGAGAGATGATTTGTCTGGACATGGTGCATCTCCACAACCTACTAAGGACATGCCCTTAGATAGAAAGTGAAAAAGGTCACCGATTAGGGTGTTAAGTTAGTTGTTGAGCGTCGTCTCATTGTCCAGTGTGACAGGTTTCTCCTTGCATACTAGTAGTATTAGCACCATCCTCGTACTTTTTAGTCCCTCGATTTCTGCTACTACATGTTGTTGGCTATCATTTTATTTTGTTGTGGTTACTGTTGCTTTTCTATGTATGCTTTAGAATGCTTTCCCTATTATTTGCTATATCTTTATTACTTTTGTTTCCTCCTTTTAAATCTGCTTTGATATGTGTTACTTGAGCCGAGGGTCTTTCGGAAACAACCTCTCTACCTCCTTGAGGTGTGGCTAGGTCTGCGTACACTCTACCCTCCCCCGCCCCCTCCTGTGGGGATTTCAGTGGGTCTGTTGTTGGGGTCAAAAGGCCATAGTAATTAATTTTATGTTTTAATACAACCAGTTGCTGAAATCCAACATGAAAGATTCTTTTCTTTGTTAAGATTCTTCTTGTGAGTTTCCAACCGTAAAGGATCATATATTTTCTTGTTTCTTCTTTCAACATTCAGGAAAGGAGAATGGGAACCAGGGAGTGAGGGAAACTGCTACAACGAGAAGCTTCCCTTGAATGGAACATACTGGGGCGTAGATTCCGACTTGCCCACAATGCAGATGGTGGAGAGAACACTTGCTAGGTTGGGGTCAAAGGTTAACGTTCTCAACATTACTCAGCTCTCAGATTACAGGAAAGACGGCCACCCTTCTATCTATCGTAAGTTTTGGGAGGCGCTGACTCCTGAGAGATTAGCAGACCCTGCAAGTTACTCGGATTGCATCCATTGGTGCTTGCCTGGCGTGCCTGATGTATGGAATGAACTGCTATTTCAGTTTTTGTGAAAAAACAGGTACACTTTGTAAGTAATCATGCCACTATCGATCCTTGGAGAAGAAAAAGGAAAGTTCACTCCCTTGAACGTATAATGTACATCTCAAAAGAGCATAGAGTGTTTCGTCTGTTAGGTATTGAAGCAAAATCTTGAACCTCAAGGTTTATTACGAAATGCTTCTTTCATTTGAGGTTGCTTTGATAGTTTGGTGATTCTCGATACAAGTGTTGGTGGGAGGTAGTATATGTACCCGCTGAGGTTTGCTCAAATGAGTGTATACCACGAACCGTGTACATACATTCATTCATATATGTGAGTTTTGGAGGGAGTAAGATTCATGTGCAAGTTTTTATTTGGTGGTATGGAACAAATGGAAATTGAATGGCTTCTCACTTACTTTTATTCTCAATGATGATAGAACAAATGTATAAAATTTTGTAATTTCCATATCTTCCTAGTACTTGTATTTGTTTTTATTTGTCAAATGTTCTGATGAACCCGCCTCTGTTTGCATGCCTCCATTACGTTATATAAACGATCAAACAAACACAACTTTACCCTAGTCTTCTAATTATCTGGTAATTAGTTATCAGTATAAGCTAATATCTTGCGAAAACATGCAAGTTTTTTTTTTCTTTTTCCAAAAATCGTTATCTGTTTATAATTTTTTATTTTATTTATAATAATCATATTATAATGGTACACTCTTTGTAAAATTACGTCATTATAACAAACTTACTCTAATATCCTTGTGCTTAAATATTTTATAATAACCAAAAAGACAATGTTATATTTTGTTGGAAATATAGCTTTAATAAGTTTCGCAAGTGTAAAGGATTGAACACGTTAAAATTACAGTGTAAACATTGGAAGATGCGATTATTTTTTTTGGTCATTGTTTCCACCAAATTTCATCTTACATTCTTTTAGCCAATGTAAATAAGAATATCTTTTGTGATTTTAAATGATTTATCTTTTAAAAAGCAAAAGAACAACAATATATTAGTCTAATAGCACCCAAATGTGTGATTTAGTAATCAGAGATCTCAAATTTAAATTTTAGCATAGCTTATAAATTTTAACTTTGATGGATAGAGTGAGGCGACATGTATCCCGCATAATTAGTTGAAATGTGCGCAAACTAATCCAGACAGTCAGACACCATGGTTATCAAATATATATATGATTTTACAAATGAGATCTAAGAAAGATTAGAAGTATGCAAACCTTATTTCTATCTCTATAAAGTAAAGAGACTTATTTTAAAAGATGCTTACCTTTAAAAAGTACTGAATAATTTTTATTTCTAAACAATTTTAGTAAAATTTAAAGTGTCAAATATCATTATAGCTGTGTACCAATCCATTACGGTAACAAACCAAATAAGGTTCAAAACAAACTATAATGTTAATACTCCCTCCTTTCTAAAACAAATTAATCATTTTTCCCCATAAAATTTCCAAAATATTAAGATAATATTTATTTTTAAAACGAGGCTTATTTCGAAACTACTAAGAAGTAAAAAATTGGTAAATGGGCTCGTATGAGCCACAAAATTTGGCGCCCTCGAGTGTCAGTACAGTGTACTTACTAAGGTAGTGTACTACTAACAAATTTGTAAATACTTTTCGAAATTTACGCAAATCTATCATTAATCATAAATTTTTCATATATTTTTTAAATATTTTGAATTGTTAATTATTGTGATTTATAATACTTTTTACTTAGTTTACAAATATATAGATTTCATTTCATTTTTTTTAAAGATTTCGATCAAACTTAAATTATTTGACTCTCGTAAAACAAAATGTGTTACATAAATTGAGACAAATGAAATATTATCGAAAGATATTTTATATGGTACGGATTATTTTTACTTATGCACTTGAATTTTACGGGAAGAGGAGTGTGTATCAAAGAACTTGTATTTCAGCCGTTAATTCAGTTGATAACAAAAATAAAAATCAAAAACTCATAATTCACCTTTCTTCTCCACGAATCTAGAAAAACCAGATTCTATTCACCTCCATATTTATATATATATATATTTTTATCTATACAATTGAGCAACCATGGCGTCTAGTCTTTACCACCAATGTATTAATCCCTTATTTACTCAATCTCTTCACCGGAAAAATCAGAATTACAGTTATTTCTGCTACTCTACTAATCAACTAAGAAATAATTATACTAATTGCTCAGCTCGACTCCGAACTACACTCCTCAAATCATCTAGTGACAAAAATCCTAAAACCTTATCACAAAATTCGATTCCTAACTCAAATTCCGATTCCGGCGAAAGTCGGGTCAAGAATTCGGATCCTGACCCGGGACCCGAACCGGATATTCCATCTTCGTCATTGTGGGATTCAGTCACTTCCCTGCTGTATTATCTTCAACACACTTGTTTTTGTTATTTATTTATTTTTGTGTTTTCTCCTGATTTGTGGGTTGGGTTATTTGCAGGGAAGTGCTGAAATTTGATGGATCTGGATGGGATATTGTGTCGATTGCGTTGCCCGCTGCGTTAGCTCTTGCTTCTGATCCCATTACTTCACTTGTTGATACTGCATTTGTTGGACATTTAGGTATGATTAGTATCTCCTCGTTGTTATGGTTTAATGTAATATAACTCTCTCTGTCCAACAATTGTTGTCCACTATACTATTTTAGAATGTCCAACAATATTTGTTCACTTTGTGAAATCAATGGATAATTTTATACTTAGTTCTTAATCTACCCTTATAATTAATTATAGTCATTTCTCTATTACATATTTTGAGACATTATATTAATAATATTTAAAAGATGATATAATATAATTACCCTTCTATATATAGTTTCTTAAGAAGTGTGCAAAGTCAATAGTATACAGGTATTGTTGGACAGAGGGAGTAGTTAATAGGATTAAGATAGAAGATAAAGATATGTTTTACCTATTATTTACAACTTAGTACTCATTCGTCCCAAAATACTTGTCACATTTCGCTTCCCGAGATTCAGACTATAAGTTGCAATTCATTTGATATTAATAGGTCACATTTCACTTCCCGAGATTCAAACTATAAGTTGCAATTCATCTGATATTAATAGGTGACAAAATACATTGAAGTGTCAAACAGACACCTAAGCTATCTCCTTTTCTTGAGTCTCACACCTTTACTATTGGGAGTGTGAGCGTTTGAGAAACACACCTCAAGTTATATGTGATGGTATGTGTATTAAACTCTTTTTTAAAAGATAAAATAAAATTGTCACGCGGAAAGCAATTCCACCGAAGCAAAAGGTTAAAGGTTAAAATGAAGAACAAATCAAATTAGCCTGTGAAAGAATAAAAAAATGGAGAAGGGAGGAAGAGGAGGAGCTAAGTACTCACACATTTGGTCCAGTCAGCATTGAGGTGTGTTTCTCAAACTTAAGTGATAGTTTAGGTGTGTTTCTCACACTTCCAACAGTTTAGGTTTCAAACTCAAAAAAATGAATAGTTTAGGTGTGATTTTGACACTTAATTCTTAAAATGTTGGTTAAATTTCATGTAGTTTGATTTTCAAGAGGCACAATATGAAAAGTATTTTGGAACGGAAGGGGGCAAGTGTTAAGATACTACTCTTCTAAGATGGCTGAAATAAAGTAGGAGAGAATTAAAAATATTTTGAAATGATAGAGTGCAACATACTGGTTCATGTTTGTGTTACTTATCTATGCATGTGTTTTGTAGGATCTGTTGAATTGGCAGCAGTAGGTATTTCGGTATCAGTTTTCAACCTCATCTCGAAATTGTTCAATGTTCCTTTGCTCAACGTCACAACTTCATTCGTTGCTGAAGAGCAGGCATTAATTGCTAAAGGTGACAATGATTTTTTGTCGAAGCATCTCGTGTTAATTTGTCAAACATTGTTTGTCGCTGATATGAGTTATATTTTTGTTCTTAAACTAGATAGCTCACCTGATTCACAAAGCAAGCTACTACTTCCTTCAGTATCAACTTCTTTACTACTTGCCCTCGGTCTTGGCATTGTGGAAGCTGTTGGACTTTTTGTTGGCTCCGGTTTCCTGATGAATACCATGGGTATATCTGTTGTATGTCTTAATTTGGAAATCAATTTTATCTTCTAGCATGAGGCCTAACTTCTTGGATTTATGCTTCCCCTTATGTTGTGTATTGCTGTTTGCTAAAGATATTCAGTGTAAGTCTATTTGGGCTTGTTGATGTGTCACAGGATTCACCGATGCGTGAACCAGCTGAGCAATTCCTTACGATGAGGGCATTTGGAGCTCCACCAGTCGTTATTGCACTTGCTGCTCAAGGAACATTTCGTGGATTTAAGGACACAAAAACTCCTTTATATGCTGTTGGCAAGTATCAATGATGCCCAATTACTTCTCTGATCTACATAAAGCAAATCCAAGTGAAATCTATAGTCTATACTGACATGTTGTGCCTGATAATCCGGTTTCATAAATATTATTTATAGATTTTTGGCTGATAACTGCTTCTAGCTGTAAAGTTTTTGTTTAGATATTAATTTCACAAATTCATTAGTAAAGTTGAGATAAAAATGTTTTGTTTACGTGTAGCCCTTTTAGTTGAGCCCTATGCTTTTCATATTAAGCCTCAATATACAATAAGTTTTCCTACATAAGTATAGTTACAAACATATAGGTAGAAGGCACTACTTTAGACGTTTGACTTCATTTAAATTCATATGTCTTGGCGAAGTAGGGATAAGACCAGCTTTTATTGAAGACTTCTTTAGCTCACTCAACGACGGAGAAACTACTCTGGGACAGTGTTATCAAAAGCAGAAAGAGAAAAAAACTCTAAGGTCTGTTGAGGCTTTAAGTGCAAATAAAACATGGCTCAAAGGGAGAAAAATTACAAACATATGAACAAAGAAATTGAAAAAAATCACGATAAAGTGAAATATCAATTGTTTTAGTGTAACCTCTTCAGAAGAGGCTCATTGGCAAGGAAAAGTATGCCTTAGAACCGCTCAACACGTTTTGAGCCTTGCTTCAGGGCTTAAGCGCGTCTTTGACAATATTGCTCTAGGGGATGCTACTACCTTATGAGATGTACCTAGAGTATGGCTTTATATCAACGAAGTATTGTCGTTGCTCGATGGCAACCCCACCCCCCTCAGTATGGTCTGATAAATAGGACTTTTTTTTAGTTATGTCTCAAATGTTTGAGTAAAATATTGGTACTTCTACTTCCATATCTGACAAAGGAGTTCTGGATTGTCAGGAGGTGGTAACTTGCTAAATGCATTATTGTCTCCAATTTTGATATTCACCTTTGGTTTTGGCGTTAGTGGTGCTGCAATTGCTGGTGTGATTTCTGAGTATGTTGTTGGCGGTAAACCAAACCGTAGCTACTCTGTACATGATATAACTTGCTGTCCATTTTCTTTATCTTATTTTTTTGTTTGATCAACATTTTTACCAGATACTTGACTGCTTCTATCCTTCTGTGGAAATTAAACGGGAAAGTTCTTCTTATTGCTCCAGACGTTAACATGGGAAGATTTCCTCAGTATCTTAAATCTGGTACTTTCTTGGTAACTCTTGAAACACACCTGAATCAGGATACATTTGGTGGTTAACAAAGAGAATTTTGGTAAAAAGACTCCCCTTTTGTGTGAATAATCTGTTTGATACAACATTCAAATGTGTCCTACTGAATCTCCTATTGCAGCAGCTAGTGAAACTTGAGTATATCTGCATATAAAGATATTTATCCACAGTTGAAGTGACTATCGATAAAAAATAATTTTTCAAGATTTGATATGAATTTCATTTACATTTGAAGACAGAGTAAGGGAGGAATGGCTATTATACAGCAAATTTAAGTTAGAAAAAACAATTTTGCATGAGATATAAAGCAATGCCAATTATTTTGCATGATATATCTCTAAAATGATGTACAAACTTTTGGTTAAGTTCAAGTCCATTTTAATTTTGCATTTGTTGAGCATATTCTTTTTAGGCATGGAAAATTAGTATTTGGATACAGCACCTTATGTTGCAAAAGGAAACCTAACACACAAAGGCTTCCATGTACCAAACACGTAAATTAGCATTTGATCTTTGAGTGACTGCAGAAATTTTTGCATGTCCGAAGCCCGTCGAATGATAATTAAGAGTGTCTCTTGTGGACTTAATCAGAATATTTCGAAATTCTCTTATCTTTTCCAAAATAAAAAGATCAAATCTTTCTTAGGTTAAGCTTGTTCTTGTCTTTTCTAGGTGCACTTCTAATAGGGAGGACTTTGGCACTTCTAATTACCACTACGCTGTCAACGGCTCTGGCAGCACGAGAGGGCCCCGTGCCTATGGCGGGTCATCAGATATGTGTTGAAGTTTGGTTAGCAGTATCTTTGCTAACTGATGCCTTGGCACTTGCCGGGCAGGTGAGTATACTTTAACTAAACATATTTGTTTTCTCTGCTGTCATTTCTGGCATTACTGAATAATTTTTAGAAAGTTTGCTCAGCAGCTCTATTTTACGTCTCAATAAAATTCATTTTTATTAGTGATTAGGACCTCAATGTGGCTCCCTGTAACAAATGGAAGTATCATATAACTCTTGAATTTCTTCTTTTAATTTTTAATCTTTTTGGTTACCAATGAAGTCACAGGATTTTCTTTAACAGAGGTTCACAACGAGATTATAGTTAGTGTCCTATTCGGATAATTTCCATTGAATTATTGTTTTCAATCATTAGTTATGATATATGAGTTTAATCTTTCGTTTTCTTGAATATTGCATTCTTATTCTGTTGATCTTTAGGCTCTCCTTGCCGGTGGAGTTTCTCAAGGTAATTATAGCCAAGCACGCGAAGTGGTTTATAAAGTTCTACAGGTAACTTGCATTCTTACTCCTGCAGTAGTCTTTATCGACTTTCAACTTTGATTACTGACTTAGCTTTTAAGAGAAAACAGTAATAACAGAAACACTGACCTGCTACATCTTTTATTCATTATGTGAAAATCTTGTCAGATTGGTGCATTGACAGGAGTTGCCTTGGGTTTTAGCTTGTTCGTTGGTTTTGGAGCACTCTCCGCCTTATTCAGCACGGACTCTGAAGTTGTGGAAATTGCCAAATCTGGTACTCTGGTATGAAAGTCTTATCAAGATTCCCTCAGCGTTCTTCCCTTAGGAATTTGAACCCCAAACAGTGCATGTTCCCCTAAGTTTACGTTAAGACTACAATTCCTACTTTGCACCAGCTAGGTAATTTCGATATCATGAAATAGTTTTGGTCATTTATAGATGTAATTACGCGGCTGTCATTTCTAACCTTGTATAGAACTGTCAGGTTTTGTTATCCGGATTAACCTGATATTTGAATGATAAACTACTTAATTCTTTTCTTATTACTATGATCTATTGGACAGTTTGTTGCTGGATCTCAGCCAGTAAATGCCATTGCCTTCGTTCTTGATGGGCTCTATTATGGTGTTTCAGACTTCGAATTTGCTGCATATTCTATGGTAAGCATTACGGCACATCACTGTTTTTTTCTTCAGAGAATCATGATGTGCGATACCAGAAATAAAGACTTCAAACTTCTGTATTAATTGAATCTCTCTTAGTGGAAAATTAAAGGGAAAAAAAGTTAGGAGAGTCTATATGGTTCAATGAGGTGATCAGAATGTCAAACAAAAAGAAATCATTACATGATATTTGCATTTCTGGTTAGGTTATTGCTTTGTCAGTAACAAAACCATGTAAGAAGACGTTTGGAATGAAAAGTCTAAAGAAGAGCAAAAAAAGGATCAAGCAGTAAGTTGTCCTGGAAGCTGATTAATTACACATAGTAATGAATTGTTGTCCCACTATTTGAAGCATAACCACACTGTGCTACAGCTGCTAGGGGTATGTGCAGCAATGAATGAAGTAAAGCCGAGAACATACATATCAATTTGAGTTAGCCGGGTTTTAGCCAATCAATGAGATGCTTCTTGAACATTCTTGAATCGGTGTAGCTAATTGAATTCAATGCAAGCACCAATATAGGAAAAAAATAACGATAGTGGCATTGGAGTGTGTCCTACATTATGACAAACATTTAAAATATCATCAGACTATAACCCCTCCTTCTGATTCAGCTTCGTGTCTTTGACAAACAGTTTGTGATTGGGATAATCTCCTCAATCTTCTTACTTGTGGCTGCACCATTGTTCGGTCTTCCTGGTGTCTGGGCAGGACTGTTTCTCTTCGTTGCCTTGCGTGTTGTAGCTGGACTTTGGAGGTAAATCTCTCATGTCTATCTCTTTCGCCAACCATTGAGAGTGGCAATTTTACTAATTGAACCAAGTTGCATTTACTGTTACTTTTCATTATAGACTTTTTGATAAGTACTTGTGAATACTAGGCTACAAACAAGAGATGGACCATGGAAATTTCTTCGGACGGATATGGAACAGGATAGTGTCTGACTTTCAATGAGCAAGTAATTGATTCTCTATAACGATCGGGGCATACTCTATTAGGCTTATGCCAAGGATGGCGCGAATTGCTGATGATCATACATAATCCAGGCATTTGCAGATCTTGGCAAAATTGAACTCCTGATATCCGGACAGATAATTCTACAGTACAGGCTTGTCAATTTCATCAATCTCTTTGGTCAGTCTCTACTGAGGGGTTGAAGATTTATCTTCGAGATTGCTATTGTGGAGGTTTGAAGAATCCATGATCAAGCTACATCATCTCAATGACCACTAACTTGGGAATCTTTTTCGCCTTTTTTCTCCGATTTGTGAAATAATTAAAACGAGAGAGAGAGAGCTCAACCAAGTGATCCTTGTAAAGTTGAACAGTTTATAACTTGACACATACAATTGTATGCTAATGTAAAAGTTTCATTCTTCATGTACTCTCTATTTCTGGATAAGTCCATTGTCCTTCTTGCTCTGCAGTCTCATTTTTCAAGATTTCGTATCCCCTTGTAAAGGCTCGTGATAATGTTCTTGTGGAACTAGGCTCGTGTGAGAATGTTGAATTGTGTGACTAGTTGGTATTTCTTTTTGTGGTGTTAAAAGCTGAAGCAGGGGAGCAAATCCAACTAGAAAAACTCACATTGGACTTAGGGATAATCAAACTCAAACGGATGATTTCCACCACGTCAAGGTGACACTCTACTACTAAGTTATTTTAGAGAGAGCGTATTTTGAATTGTATGATTATTCCATCGAAAACATTAAGTTGTTAGAAAACACATTTTTATTTACTTAATTACGTATTCAAACAGAGAGAAACTTTGGTAAGCTACAATATCTGCTACATCATGCATGCAATAGGAGGAACAGAGATTTCAATTGCAGTTCTAGTCCAAAATTACCATCTCATCTTTTTTTCCCTCGTGGATAGAGTTATTCAGTACCTGTAATGGTAAAAGGTAGGAGGTACACTACGAAATAGTCAAGGTGCATGCAAGTTGGCCTTAGACATCACGATTAAAAAAAGAGAGGCCAAATATGTCCTTAAACTACATGAAATTATTTGACACATGATAAATGAACATATTAAAACCAAAAGTATCCAACTCTCTCTACATTAAAGTTCACATTATGTGTAGGGAACTTTAAATTGTCGCCTTTAAGGTATAGTACATAATTTTCTAAAACAAAAAGTTGGTGGGGCTTCAAATTACAACGTGTCTTCTTTTGAAATATTCAAATTACACATGGACATATGGAAATTTCAAACCGGCAAATAATGTGCTTTATGATTGATAAGGAGAGATGAGAATACAATATAATGCAAGATATAGTTGATTTGGCAAGATTTTAGGAGGCCAAAAACGTTTTTTATTAATTGAATACAATGCAAGATATAGTTGGTTGATCGTTTGGGCCCAGATATAGTTGGTTTGGGTAAGCTTTTAGGAGCCCGAAAACGTTTTTTTTAATACAATGTAAGATATAGTTGGTTTGGTCCCAGCAGTGAAGCCAAAATTTTTATTAAAGGTGACAAAATATTAAGTAAAAAAGTATATGCTGCTATTAGGGATAGACTATAGAGAACACACAACCTCAAGCAGTTCTCACAATCCCTTAACTACTACATTAAGCGGTGTTTGGATGACTTACTTTTAGTGACTTTTGACTTTTAGGCTTTTTTTTTTTTTTTTTGAAAATGTTTGGATAACTCAAAAATGCTTTTAAGCACATTTTTAAGATTGAAAAAGTACAAAAAAGAAAAAGAAGAAGTCAAAAGTTGGGTTTTCCCAACCTATAATTTTTAAATTTTAATTTATAAGTCACTTGAAAATACTCAATCCAAACACCCCCTAAACCTTCAGCTTTTATTAAGAGGTGTCAACACTTGTATATATATTCATTAAATCAAATTTTGACACATATATACAATGTAATTTTCCGATGAAGGGGTGTTGCTTGACACCCCTTGCCCTAGGGTAGCTCCGCCCCTGGGTTTGGTAAAACTTTTAGGAGGCCAAAAACGTTTTTTTCTTTTCAATGTGTTTTTTTTTATAAAAAAAACGAGGTGTTTAACCAAGCTCTTGGGAGAAAGTAAGTATTTTCAAGAAGTAGCCGACACTATTTTTCAGAAGCTTAAAAGAGCAGTTTTTTTCCCAAAAGCAATAAATGTTGGGTAATGTCAATACCCTACATATATGGTAAGGCCGACGAGGGGCTGGTTGATCTGGATCGGAGTCATGATTGATCATGATGCTTGTTTGGTGGACTTAGTTAAGAAATAAAATTTTATATTACTATTATTTATAGATTTGGCATGATGGTAGCATTTGATCCTAATTTGTGGTATCAAAGCCAAGGTCGTGGATTCGATTTCCCAAGAGCACCATTATGCATGATGTAGGTGTTGGAAGAAGAATTGTTAGGTAATGCCAACAATCTGCCTAAGACAAAGCCCACAAAGGGCTGGGTGACCCGAATCAGAGTCATGGTCGAACATGCCAAATCTACAAATCTATTATTTTTAAAATATGAACACCCCCACCCCCACAAACCCCTCCAATAAAAGGGGTAAAACAAATGCCTTATTTTATGCGGTTGTGATTCTCGTATTTAATCTTCTTGAGTTACTCCCTTGTCCAACAATAGTTGTTCACTATAGTAAAAATAGTTGTCCAACAATATTGTTCAATTTAGAAAATCAAAAGATAATTTACCTTTTGTGTCTATTTTACCCTTGCTATTAAATATATTTATCATCTAACACATTTTTCAAAGTATTAAATTTAATAAAGTCAAAGAATAATATAATAATATTACCCGTATTATTTATTATTTCTTAAGAAATGTGTCAAGTCAATAATGAACAACTATTGTTGGACAGAGGGAATATATAATATGCGAATTTAAACTAATTAAATTAGTGAATATCGAAAATCACATATTATACTAAAACCCTATAATATATTTTATCTTTTCAATTTATTTTTAAAACTCTAATCTTATGATTAAGGGCTAGGTCACTGGATATGATCTCTATCTTCTCCAATGTATTATCCTTTCCCTTTTACTCCATCTCCCCACCCACTACAATAAAAAGGACCTTTAGCATCATTTATTTAACGATAATAGCTTAATTGTCTGTGTATTTTTAGTGGTAATTAACAATTTTTGTAAATGTCTCTAAAACTTATACCAATTGGATTTAATGACAACTAATGAATGCTGGTAAAAATTTTAGCACTCTTTATTAATGTGCTTGTTTATTGCCGCTAAAAATTATTTTTGTTACAGCGACCCCACTCCAAAAATAATAATAATAATAAAATAGAAAAAGAAACTCTAACCTTGTTATAATGCTGTATACAATTAATGAAAATTCATTATAAATTAGTAAATTACCATGTTTGTATATTGGCAGGCGAAATATACAAACGAAGTTTTGAAAAATTCCTAAATGTATAAATACATAATTTGTATATATTTACCCTGTTTGTATATTTGAAAGCAAAATATACAAACCGTAGCCTCCATTTGTATATACTTACTCTGTTTGTATATTTGCAAGCGAAATATACAAATTGCAGCTTTCATAACAAACATAACTATAACTATGAAACATAATTATCAAAATTATAGTTATAAAATCTTATTATGTTTATTATCTTTGTTATTTCTAAAATTTTCTCAAACCTTTGTTATATAATATTGCACCTATAAAGGGGCCCAATTTTGAAAGTATAGATTTGATGTGTCTTATAAATCATTCCAAGTGACATGTTTTGTGTGCTACTTGCAACACGTGTTGGCTACAATAATTTCTAATTCTATTTTATTTTATACGGCTACACATATATTTATTCATTTATTGTAGAATAATGGACAGCCAATTGTCTCATTCATTATATTAGCCAGACAAGTATGTTAGTTGAACATTCAAGAAAAAAAAAAAAGATACAAAGAAGACAGGCAAAAGTCCAGCACGTAAAAACGTGACAATATATTTCATATGAATATAATGGAAACACAAATAGACTTTTATGGGAAACAAAAGTTGGACCATAATAAGTGGCACAACATTATTGAGTTTGTCACTTCAATCCTCCATTTTCACATTAGGAAGTTTTCAAATTAGCTTAACAGAAATCTCGATTTTAAGTTTTGAATATAAAAAAAGTTACGCTAAAGAAATATTTCCTTCTTAAATAAGTTTTATGTGAAGTACATTCAGATTGACCAGACCCTTACATGTACACCTACTGAATTTCGAGTCAGAAAACACAGAACAAAGGAAATACACATAAATCTCATTAAAGATGTGTTTGTATTTTTAAATGGTATTGAATGCTTCTGATCAATAGACTGCGTTGGAGTACATGCACAAAAGCTTGTAAGGGTCCTGCTGGTCTCTGGTGCTTAGTCTTAAAAATATGGCACATTAATCAAGAAAATAATAATAATAAAATCTTCTTAAATTATTTATTCCACTCTATTTTTTAACTAATAAGATGAACATTATTACTTTTTTTTTCCCAGTTGAGATGCACAACAGTAATTTAAACAGCCATCTTCTTCTATTTACTTAAATGCTTTTTTAAATTTTTTTAAAAAAATTAGAGCAGCCATTCAAGAAGAACTAGTGCTATATTTCAGTATTGTCATCATTTACAAATCCACTATTGGTGGCTTCTCCTTATATCATATATTACTCACTCTGTTCACTTTTAATTATCATGTTGCGCTTTTCGAAAGTCAATTTGACTAATTTTTAAAGTTAAATTAGATTACACTAATTCGATAATTTAAACAAAAAATTTAAATATTTAAAAACTATACGAAAAGCCCTATAAATTGCAATTTTTTGCATATCAATATTATGAAAAATACCACATCGTAAATTTTTTTTATCAAAATTCTTATCATTTAACTCTAAAAAAAGAAATCATGACAATTAAAAGTGGACGGAGATAATATAATCATTCTTTTTTTGTCCTTGGGGGACAAATATATTAAATCGGGAACTTTTGATATGTTAAACAAGTATAAATAATATTGAGATAAAAAATTAATATCACTATTATTAATCTTGGTATAGCTTAAATGTCAAAGTTAGGATTACTTTATATCTGTCAGATCGTGAATAATAATATCAGAATTAATTATTCCTAAATAATATAATGAAGGTAACAAACATACTCTGAAGTTCCTAAAACCTTGTTTTTTTCCCAATTAAATAGAGGATATTTTTGCAAAGCATATTTTTTTTAAAAAAATTATGCAAAGTATATTATTAATAACAAATCAAATAATTAAGAAAAATAATATTAAAATAACTAATTCTAACCTTACTCAAGAAAAAATAATATTAAAATAATTAATTCTAGCATAACTTGCCTTAAAACTAAATGACCCTTAAGATCGTGCATATTGAATTACTTATTTTTTAAAATTATTTTCTATTTGGTTGGTGAGTGAAAGTTGTTTTTTTCAAAAAATACTTCTAATGTTTGATTGATGGATAATAATTTTTATCCTAGAAAACGTGCGGCCCAAACATTATGGTGAAGCTTTTGAGTTTTGACTAACTTTTTTTTTAAATCAAGGACTAAATAAATTAGATTCCCCAACAGAGTGGGAAGATTAATTCAAAGATAATGAGATTGTTTCAAAACTCTTTTTTATTTAATAAATAAATATATAAATAAATTGGTGTTTTAGCCTCGATTATGACGTAGAAAATCAAATTCTCATCAACAAGAATTCTACTAAGATATTTCTTTCAAAACTTATTACTTCATCTATTTCAAAGTAAGTGATATTTTAGTTTTTCATTTCATTTTAAAATAAATGATATTTTAGTATTTGAAGAAAAAAACTGATCTTATTCTTCCAAAATTATCCTTATTTATATAATCCATTAATTAGATTTTCTTTGATTAGGAGTAAGTAAAAATACCTTATTTTCTAGAAATACATAGATTCTTAAGAATATGTCCAAATTAAAACTAACATTTATTTTAGAACATGATAATCCACAAAAAAAAAAAAAAAAAGAGAAAAGAACAAGTAATCCAATTTTGAATTGGATCCAACACACCATCATGCTCCAAAGAATGTTGTATAGTGAATGAGGTTATTTTTTTTAAAATAAAAAATTTTAAGTTTGAGCTCTGAAAATGAAAAAATATTTAGTATGCAACGATCCCCCCCCCCCTTCCTTCTCCGAATGAGGTCTTATCTGGCACAAATTTAAGATAGTCGAATTTTAATACAAGTATCAACTACTAACGAACAATAAGTAGGAAAAAAATAAAAAAATTGAATCCACCACCGTTATGTTAACAACCATAAATCATGCCGTTGGATAAATTGCACACATTAATATGCACCGACGAAGTAAAGTCAAAACAAACCATACTATATTAATTGCTTGAAGTTTTCGATTGTATACCACCTTTTTTTAATCATGAAAATGACTTCTCGAAAAATTTTAATTAATTGATTGAAATTTTAGAATTGGCCAAATGTACACACAATAATTAATATATTCATTTGCATTATCATACCATAATTATATTTTAATATCTAATGTCTCTCCTTTTATCAGGAAATTAAATATCTTTCCAAAACAACTTAATTAATTGATTTTCAAATGGGATAAATGTAAACATTAATATGTAGCAATAAAGCAAAGTTACACAAAAACAACATATTTTCACTACATGATAGGTATCATATCATAATTTGATTGTCTAGCGATTTTTTATTTATTTATAACGAAAATGACTTTTCAAAAAAACTTAATTAATTAATTAATTGAAATTTTCAAATTGATCACATTAATGTGTAGACTATAGCTACAAAAGTCAAATTAAACAAAAGCAACATATTCACTAAACGACTAAAACATCACACCATAATTCGAATGTCTATCCTCTCATTTTCTATTACACTCTGATTGAATGATCGGTACCTATTATTTCATAATGTATCGTATTGTATTGTGTTATGTTATATTATATTGTATTATATTATTTTAATTAATAATATAATATTTAGATTGATTGTATTGTTCTCTATCTTACGTAATGTCATACATTTACAATTTGAATAATAAACCTACAAAAAAAGTAGGATCTATAATAGAACTATTATAAAATGGTAGAATAAAATGTGATGATTTAATTATAAGTAAAGACAAAACGAAAATTTTTTTAAGAGAACAATGCGGTCACACTAAATCGATCGTTATAAAACTTTTTATCATTACCTAACAATGTCATTTAAACGAAACGATATAATAAATATAAATAATAATAATAAAAATATTATATTTAAACTAACAATAGAAAGATACGATAAAGTAACAACTATCCAAATAATATGTAACACGAAAAGACTTAATTAATTAACTGATTGAAATGTTCGAATTGGATAGTTAATGTACATTGTACACGCGTCAATTTAGCTATAAACAAAGTCAAACAAAACAACATATTCATTACATCATCACATCATAATAGCGCCATTTCTTTAATTTGGAAAATGACTTTCCAAAAAAAAATAATTAAAATTTTCTAATTGTTATCTAGTTATACTAGACCAAGACATTGAGCCAAGACAGACTTATCTTTTTATTTTTTGAGTTGAGTCGAGTTGAATAAGCTGATAAAATCTATCTATTCATTTATTGTAATTTTAAAGCAAGTCAAACACAACTATTAGAATAAAATAAAAGAGATTAAAAAAAACATGTCATAATATAGCCAAATCTGAATCGATCAACGAATCAACTCTTTATTACTTATGTTTTCCTTTTTGGGTCCATATTGGGGCAATGCCACTAGGTTATTTTCATATACTAAAATATAAAACTCGTTTATTAAAAAGATATGATATGAGCATATGAAAGAAATTGGATTTTGAATTTGTCTCTATGGTAGCGGTTGAGCAAAATTTAATAAATATGTTATTAGAATTAAAAAAATGTTAACACTTTTTTTTTCTTCAAGACTTGTACTCATTACATGGTTTATTTCCAAAAAGAAAGAATACAAAATTCTGCTTATTATCTCATGACCGAAAAGAGAAAAAATAAAAGAAAAAAATACATCATTATTAGGTACCAAAGGGTGTTGAGAAACAAACTACTATTTCCGTCAAAAATTATCAGTCGTATTTCTTTCTTACACATATTTAAAGAAAATATTAATTTAAATTGTGTTTTTCTTCTTTAAATATTACTCTATTTATGTGTTATAACTCCATAATTGAGGTGTTTATAGTTTAATTTCAAGACCAATTATTATTAAAGGTAAAATGAAAAAGAATAACTAACTTTATCTTGAAGTTTTAAAATGACAAATAAGTACTCTCTCCAATCCAAAATAAATAAATCTCAAGCACTTTTTTTATGGTTCAAAATGAATGAATTTTTCAAAGTTCAAAAACATAGAGATTTTTCCAAATGAATGAATAAAATAAAGATGCATAGATTTTTCAAAATAAATGAATTTTTCAAAGTTTGATAATTGAAAGTTTCAACTATCTTTATTTTTAACAAAAGTTTATGAAATAGCAAAGGGGTAATATTGTCAAATAACCCTTTGATAAAAGTTCATTTATTTGAGATAATTATTTTTTAAAAAATACAATCAATAATTTAAGACGGAGGGAATAAGTTTGCGTGATTATTCATTTATTCTTTTCTAATTCCGGATTCTATAAATAGAAATGATTCTCAGCGTTTTTAAAAAAAGCAATAAACTTTCTTCTTTACTAAAGTTCTTTCATACATAAAGCAAGCAAAATAGCAAAGAAAATAAGAAATTAAATCATGCCTTGCTTTAATCTTTCAACAAACGTTAATCTTGATGGAGTTGACACTTCTGATTTCTTCTCTGAAGCTACCAAAGCTGTTGCTTCTATCATCGGAAAACCCGAAAACGTACGTATCTTCTCTTATTCATTAGTACTATTGTGGTTGATTATCCAGGAGGATTCAGAATTTAAACTTGATAAGTTCAATTATTGCGATTTATAGCTAAAGTAGCTAGCACATAATCATATCTTTGAAATACAGATTGAAATATATATATGTTTCGTATAAAAATATTTAATTTTAATTTTTGTATTACTAAGTTGTATCAAGTTGGTTTGGAGGGTGGTTATCCACATGGATGACTCGGAATCGATCCCCCCTCAATGCCTTCTGAGTCGAGCCTGTCGCAAGGGCTTGCCTAGTGTGGTTTACATCCGCACAAAGTGATCACCCGAAGGGCAGAGGTTGTAGCAACGGCGGGCTTATCGGGTTCCAAAAACAAAAAAAATTGTATAAAGACAAATTGTGAGTAGTTTGATGAAAATGGTTCACACTTTTCTTATCCAAAAAACTTATCTAAGTTGGCTTGGTGTGGAGTGTGGAGTTTGTGAGGTCAATGCAACTATATTGGAACCAAACTTGACCCATGTATTGACCACAATGAAAATGCTCACACGGATTTTTATATATAATGATGTGTGTTAATTACTGTATATATTACTGCTAATTAAACCACAAAAATAACATTTTGGCACTCTTGTATTATGTAAAATCAAGTGTGTGATAGGGGGTAGGTATCATGATTAAGCAAATCTCACAAAAATATGAGACAGAATTACTATGGGGCGTGTTCGATACGAAGGAAAATGTTTTCTTGAGGTGTGTTCGAGGATGGGAGGAGATGGAGGCTACGGAGGTGTGGGTGAAGATGAGGTGTGTTCGAGGGTAAGAGGGCATAATCAATGTTGAATGTCATCGATATAGCTTATTTTCCTCACTTTCACTAAGGAAAACAATTTTGGAAAATATTTTTTGACAAAATGAGGTAACATATGGTTTAGACTTAAACTTAACATACTATTATATTTGTTTAGTCAATGTATTTCCGAGACAAGTAAAGGGGGGGGGGGGGGGGNGGATTTGTGAAACAAATTCTAGAAATTATGTGAATAATCAGTGAGCAAGATTCAAACTTTAGTTGTTATCAGATGAGAGAGAAACTAGGGTGTACGTGTTCCCCATAAGCTCATAACGCGGTAATCCTAGTAATAGTAATCCTTTCCTAGTGTATTACATGCAAAGTGATAAGTTAGGTATCTCTAATTCCTTGGTTCGGCAACTAGAGAATTTCACCCCGCACCTTGGTCCGGCTACATGTGTATAATTTACTAACTCTTACATTTACCTCATATATACATCACATCAATGTATGACTTAGTTTTCACCCTCGCACCAATTGACATTAGACTATTAGATAGTATCACACTAAATCTATGTTGATAATTTTTTTCTTATTAACTGCCTCCTTGGTCCGCAAGTAGCAACAAGGCGAGTTCTAACGCATGCACTCGTTAAAAAGACTTCTAAACGAAAGAATTATCAATGCTTGCAATAACACTATTCATGAATTACTTAATTACTATTCATACTTTGTTAATCGCTCATGGTTCCCACAACCCTAGTTGTGGATTTAGTTACCCATAGTAGCAAGAACACAATTCATATTTTTAGATGAAGAAATCATGAACTTATGTAATAAGTAGAAGAAACACAGAATCTCAACTTGAATTTCAAAGTAAAAATCTTCAAAACCAACTTAGAAAATCAAGAATTGCTAAAGTTGCAAGTTAATCTCCGAAGCCAAAAATAAAAAGTTGAAAACATTGGTGGAAGAAAAAAAAAAGGGTGAAAATGCTTGATGTGTAAAGAATGAAGAAAAGTGTGAAAACTCTATTTTGTCCCTGGTCCCTTGTGGATATTGTGCACCTCAACCAAGCTTTAAAAACTTAAGTTGAGGGTGGCTAATTCAGAAATATGCTTAAAATATTGGCTTTGGTCCTACCAAGGATATTGTGTACCTCACTTGAGTTGAGGGTGACTAGTGCAAAACCTCTGGAAAAATAAAAATAAAAATGATTGAAGCATTCTTGAGTTGATGAGCATTACTTGTGAAATAATTGTTGAAGAGATGATTGAAAATAAAGAGAAGAAAATCTTGGGCGATGAAGTCTAAAATTGCAAAGTGCTTAAGGAAGCGATACTAATATTCCACCTTCTAATAGCAATAACTTATCTCGATACTGATTACTGATCCTGGTATAACTTATCCAGAATTATTAACAAAACAAGGAAAAAGGTGATATTATATATTCCGCGTTTTAACATTTATGTACGTGCTTTGACAGTTCGTGATGGTTGTACTGAAAGGATCAGTAGACATATCATTTGGAGGTAACAAAGAGCCAGCTGCATTTGCTGAGATTGTATCCATGGGTGGCATTAACTCAGATGTCAAGAAAAAACTCATAGCAACACTGGGCGGCATATGCCAGAACAGATTCTCCATTCCCAAAACTCGATTCTTTCTCAAGGTCTACGATACCACAATGGCAACCAAATTCTCCAAACTCTAACTACGCATTTGGCCATAGGATTTGAGACCCTGCCTAATTTCAACTCAACGTTTCGTTGAGCATAATATTGTAAAAGAAACTAAAGTTTCCATTAGAGTGAAATCCTATGCAAATATGTCTAAATTGTACTGTCATGTTCAAAAAGTACTGCTTTTATGCTTCAAAAATTGCAAAAATCTCAAACAGTATAACTTATCGATCAAACGATGAGTAAGAATATGCAGTTCTGTATTTCGAAAGGCAGAGCTCAGTCATTAGTTAAGACTATAGCTGAGCAGATGCACCTTCTTCCAATTCCCTTCAAGTTCAGTGTTTTCCAGCCTACACCGGGCTTGTAACATTCAATCTGCAATCATGATCGGAGAGTTAGCTAGAATGGAGCAACATATACGCGTACATCTATTGGAAACTAGCCAAGCATGATGAAGAAAACAACTAAGAAGATGTTATACGTACCACGTCTACAATTTCCTCATTAAATTTAACTCCTCCAATCACATAAATAGAGTCCTGTAGAACAACAGCAGCTGAATAACCTCTCGCGAGTTCCATTGGCTCAACAACCATCCATGTTGCAAGACGGGGGTCATATATTTCAGTGCTACGTACCATTGTAGACCCATCATACCCACCAAGTGCATATCTGCATAGCAGTTGCGAAGCTAAAAGTAAATAACAATATTGAGATACACAATAATGCATATATAGCACACGGTCCTTGCCCCCTTCGACTACTTTTGGATGCATTGTAATATTAGATATGCAATCAAAAAGCACGAAAAATTGATAACATACAACTTCCCATCCAACACAGTCAACGTATGACATCCTCTTCTCGTACTCATACTTCTTATTGTTGCCCACGAACGTTCTCTTGGATCAAATCTTTCAGCAGTCCTGTAGTAAAATGTTATCAGAAAAGAGATAAGAGACAGAGTTCCTATGGCTAAAAGAAGCATAGTCAGCATAACAAGTACAACAGATTGGAATTTACGCAAGGTAATTGCTTCCATCATATCCACCAACAGCGTATAACGCACCATTGAGTTCTGCTGCAGCTAGACAAGATCGCTGCAAATACGTATACATAGAAGACAAAGTCATGTTTATGTAAGACAGCAGTAACAGTAAAAGCTTTCTCATTGCGAATTACTCAAGTTTTCAAATTGTAGTATGTTGTTACTGAAACAAATAATTACTGATACATGCAAATACAAGGAGGTTGAAGCTAACCTTTTGCGACATTGGCCTTGTATTAAACCAACATCCGAATTGAGGATCATACATCTCAACTTCTGAAAAACAGTCAATCACGTTTGCTCCACCAATTGCAAAGATTCTGTCTTTCCAAGTAGCACCAGCTAAAGCGCCCTTTTTCGTTTTCAAAGGGGGATGTAGACTCCACATGTTAGTTGCTGGTCTATATGATACAACTGCACAAAAGCAACATAACATCAGCATGAGAAATTTAAGAAACTAGAAAGAGTGGCACAAAGGAGCAATGAGTGTTAAGGGGTGTACCTGTGTCGTACCACAAGCTTTCGGCTCCAATAGCTCCACCATCGCCGCCACCAAACACAAACAGCTGTCCACAGAGTTCTGCAACTCCGGCATATGATTGGACTGAATGCATTGGCTTCAAAGACTTCACCACATCATTTGATGGTGAATATGACTCCAAGGCAGTTAGCCATGATACTCCATCATATCCTCCGATTAGGAAGATTGACTCAGCAGGATAGCCAACCAAGTCAGATGAGGTTTCGCCATTCTGTACCTCTCTTAGTATCTGATCTGTCTGATGAAAAGTTTCTTCCCCACTCTTTACATCATGTCTAGTAGCATTCGTCACTGCAATAGTGCTATGCTCTACAATATGCCTATTTATAGAGGCTCCTGATCTACTGCTTTCTCCAGCGTATCGCACCTTGTCATTCTCTTCCCTATTTCTTAAAACTGCATCTTGCATTACACTTCTCCAATTTGGTGCATTCTGCGGTATGCTTCTGATTGGAGCCAATAAAGAAGATGAGAACTTTGAGATCAAATTTCCCGCTTGAACATGATCTAGCTCAAACATGAAATGACGCTGATCATGGTAATAGTTCTCCTGTATTATAGGCTTAAACAAACTCTCAGCCAACGGTCTGCAGTGCAGACGCAGACGCACCTGAACCTTCATTTATAAATAAAAAGCATAAAAAAGAAAGTATTAACACAATCAAATAAGCCACATATGAAGAAAACATGAAATTAAACCTGTGCAGGATATTCGGTTCTTCCAGAACCGTCTAATGTCCAACCATATGGGTTGATGTTCATTCTTCCCGAGCTTGCAGCTTCATAGATACCATGAAGCTCTCGGTTGCTGTAGTTGAACAAAAACAATGGCAGACCAGGATCTATATTCTTCACGTATGAAATATGTGGAGCAGGCAAACCTACGCGAAAAAAGGAAAGATTATAACAAAATTCAGCTCACATAAAACAGCCAAAAGGACATCTAATACTAATTAGTAAACCATATATATATATGCTTAGCAACAAAATAACTAACCAAATAGCTGATTTCGTAGACACTCATTCATCGTAGACACTGTGCAGCCAAAGATTACGCCGCCAAGTTGGTTTTTAGTCAAATATCTAAATCCTCCAGAGTTGCTTCTCTGGTTGGTTGATGATGATGATGCAGAATCACGTACAAAGGTTTCGGTTCTTCTCCCTCCTCCCATCCTGGAAAAAATTCATATAGTTACAATAACAGAAAAACGAAACTGTATTACAAGCAAGCTAACCAACTAAATACAACACATTAACAAATAATAGACAAAAGGTTGGATATGAACAAACATTTTACTACTATTTGTGAGCAAAGTGCTAAGACTCGAGGCATAATTTACCCCTTCATTGTTCGGATCAAATGTAACGAACAACCAATCTTACGAAGCCTTGATGGGAAGAGTTACCTGATTACATGTGAAGCATAAAGTGAATTATGGGAGACACAAGACAAGGTGGAGAAGCGAACCCTCACCAACAAGGTGAAAACTCAGATAGTCAATCAAATTCAACTAAACTACTAAGATTCCCCTGACACCAGGGTTCAAAATCCTCAGCAAGGTAAAAAAGTATTAATTAGGGGAAAGGTGACTAGTATACTAGAAAAAAAAAGTTGAGGTGACTACAATTATTAAAAGAAGGCATAATACGTAGATCACACTTTAACTAGGTCTTCACTCCAATTTTCATTGTGATCATCTAGATACTTCAACTTGACACAGGTGCGTGCATTTTGAAAATGCACGTCTAGACACCTTTGAGAGGTACATTCTAGATGTCTATTCTCAAAGTTGGGCATGTTTACGAGGTCAACTTAAACCAAATTAAGCTATCCAGATGTGCATTTTCAAAGTTAAAGGGGTTTCGAGAGTATGATCATTTTTTGATAATTTAAAAGTATAACTGACAGAAATTCAGAAACTTAACACCTACACAATAATAGACATTTTTCCTATTACTTGCCAACAAAAATGTGAGTAAAAAGTGTAAATGCAGAGGAAGCAACAGAACCTGAAGGCAACAATGTGAAAATGCCCATAGACTAAAAAAAGAAACTATTAGTGGAAAAGCTAAAAAAGCAACTTAGCAGTTAGCACTTCATTTTTGGCCTTTACACAAAGACAGCTTTACAAGTTTGTAAGAAAAAGACAAACTTTATAAGCCCACAAGTTAATTGGTTGTTTTAAACCTATGTTTCAATTTTTTTTTTATCTGGACACAGTTTAAAAAGTGAAAGTTTTTTTTTTTTGAATTTTGTGATAGGTTAAAGATAATGGAATGTATGAAAATGTACGTTAATTTTGTGGTCTTAAGCATAATATGTGAAAAGTTAAAATTAAAGAGTTATAAAAAAAGACATTTAAAATAAAAAAAGAACTAAAAAAAATAAAACAAACAAATTACTCATATTCTCTTGAGAAATACATTTTCTAAAAAGCACTTACAACCAAAAAATGAAGAAGATATTTTTAGAATAAATAAATTTTTGTAAGTTTGAACAACAGGCTAAAAAAAATGGACAGTTTTGACTTTGTTAACCGCATAATAAGTTTAATAACTTCTATATCTGAATTGATATCATAATTGTATATTTAGTTTCACTTCAAAGTTCTTAAAATTCATCCAAGAAAATGCCTGTTATAGCCAACCTTTCACAATTCCTCACTAGAGTATCTATATATCTTATCTTCACGTGTTTGAACCATCTCAGCATCGTTATTTCTGCTACTCTCATTTTTTTAACATGCAAATTCTTGACTGGTCAACACTCCACCATCATATGACATAGTTGGTCTTACCATTACTTTATAAAACTTATATTTAAGGCTTGGTGGAGCATACTTATCACCTAAACATCATATGCAAGCATTTATTTCATCCACCCCATTCCATGATGTGCAATAACATCATCAATCTCCTTATTTCCTTGGATTATTGACACAGATTATTAAAACTTCCTTTTTTGGAGATGACTTGAGTATCCGGCCCTTTAGACTTCAAAGTTGTCTCCAACCTCCAACCTGTCGTTAATTCTTCTACGTTTCTCATTGACCAAAACTATGTCATTTGCAAATAGCATACACCATGATACATCTACTTGGATACATCATATCATTTCATCAATCACAATGAAGCTAGAAATGGGATAGACCGATTCCTAGTGCAATCCCATCATGATTAGAAAATGCTTCGACTCTCATCCCATTATTCTCACTCAGGTCTTAGATCCATTGTACGTATCCTTAACTGCCTTAATTTATGTGAAAAGTACACTTTTAGCATCCAAACATCTCCATAAATTAAAATCCCTTGCGACTTTGTTGTATGCTTATGTAAGTCTCTCTTCCTCTTCTTATACTACTCTATCGTAGAACCCCCTAAGGACTTTTTCGTAAGCTTATCTAAGTCCCTCTTTCTCTCCCTATACTACTCTATCAATCTCCTAACCATATGCATGACTTATGTAGTTGAACATCCCAAAATGATGTAGCACTACAAAAATTTGAGCTAGATTTGAACTGTTAAATTTTATATGATTTGACCTGAGCCATGATGAATCATACGATCTGCATATCAACTGTATGTGGAGATTTAGATAGTTGAAATTTGGGGATATTCATTTGTTGACATATAGAGTTAGTATATGGGCCGTATACGAGTTAGTTGATTTCTTTAACTATAATGTCGAACTCACGTGGAAATTGAGTGAGTTGATTTCTTTAACTATAATGATCCTTCCGATGGTTATGGGTAAACCAATTATGAAAGAAATTAGGTAAGAGAGCTTTTGGAATAGCGAGTTGAAAATTTTAGGCTAGACCAATCTTAGACCAAATCTGAGCAAGGTGAGGTTTAGGGCAATCCGGAAAAGTATTAGGTAAAATGTCTAAGCTTTGGTTGGGTTTTCTATTAGTTCAGTCACTAAGGAATCCATAGGGCTTTTTGGAATCTAATTTGGGTGGGTAGAACACCCGATATCTAACTTAGCTTGAATAAGTTAGTTTGGAACGCCAAGATTCGAAGTTGTGTTACAAAATAAGGACTTTTGGAGAGAATTTTGAGTTTCATTCCCATACAAACCGTTGGGGTACCACGCTGCTATAGCGGGATCGATTAATTCCCCCTATAGTGGGTGATCCCGCTACAGCGATGGTGCTATGGCGGGTTGGGGCCGCTAGCAGGGTTCCTTGCGAATTTTGCAGTAAATTTCCCGAAATAGCTCATTATTTCTGTAAACATATTTTAGGATGAGAAAGGGTGATCTAGGATAAATTTTTCTCGGTCTTTCATTGTGATTATCGATAAGGGTAAGTTAATTTCTCTCTTAGCTTGGTAATTCGATTCTTGGGATGTAGAACCTATTATAATTGCATTGGGGCAAGGTTTTGATTGATCTAATGATGGAGAAACCTTTTGTTTAGGGTAGGATGACCATAAAATGGCTTGGGGTTTGGATTAAGTTATAATCCATATATAATTAGGTCATGTTGGGTTAATTTGGTGCTATATTGTTATTTGTAGACCTAGAACAAGTCAGAATTCATAACAAATGGAATGACTCGGACTTAATAGAGCTTCCAAGGCTTGATTTGATGTGGGTGATGGTTGTTGTTTTCCAAGTTTATGTATGCTAGTTAACTGTCTCTATAGTGAAACTTATCCGATGCATATTGGGGACAACAAAAGGGTTGAATGTGAAATGATGAGTTGTTGACAATCCATGTAATGAAGGTGTTTTGTTTACTTGTATTTATAAGTGTGTTTGTGTGACTAACAATTGGCTTGGATACGACGCCTGGTACGACATATCTATATAGTTGGCTCAGGTACCACAACAGTATAAATACTAATAGTTGGCTCGGATACCTTCTTGATACGGGATATTAATGGTTTAGATCGAGTATCACACTTGGTACATGTTTAAGTATTCACTTGTTTGTTGGTTCCTAGAGTGAATCAGACTTGTTTGTGATTATATGGGACATACTTTATGTAATTGTTAAGTTCAGGCATAATGACTGAGAGTCTTGTTGTATTGTTGACTTGGTTGATGTATGTGTTTTCTTTTCCTTATTATATGTTAGTTATGTGTTTACATTCATACATTTGGAGCTGATCGATGATCCTACCAGTACACTTGTACTGTAGTTGTGTATTGAT
Source organism: Solanum stenotomum (assembly GCF_019186545.1). Taxonomy (NCBI): domain Eukaryota; kingdom Viridiplantae; phylum Streptophyta; class Magnoliopsida; order Solanales; family Solanaceae; genus Solanum; species Solanum stenotomum. The sequence continues at coordinate 50,379,861 of NC_064286.1, forward strand.
ACTACACTGTAGTTATGAATTGATAATACACTTGCTCTTTTTTGGTTGAGCACAAGACATATTCAGGCAGCTACTTTGCGACCTCAACTATGAGTCCACTGCTAATCGAATCCAAGGGTGAGCTACCTCTTCCAGGTTGTTGTCCATTTGTTCAAACTCAGTCTCTTTAGATTTGTTTTTAGGTTTGTTCCCTTTGCTCTAAACTATGTAGAATTTTGATACATGGCTTTCAGTTTCTAGGGGGTTATTCTGCGATTGTTTAAAGGCTTCAAGTTTATTTCTAATAAAGATGTTTTTGGTATTAAAAATTATTTATTTATTATTGTTTAATGGATTGCATATTAGTAATAAGTTGGTTCTCCCACTAGAGATTAGTATGGGTGCCGCTCACGGTGAGTCGGGATTGTGACAAAGTTGGTATTAGAGCCCTAGGTTCGTTGATTTCATCATATAAAAATAGGTCTAGTAGAGTCTTGCGAAACAGTTCAGAGACGTCTGTATTTTCTTTAAGAGGCTACATGACTTTAAGAAATTTCTCTTCTCCCTTATTTTCTTCTGCTATAACTTGATTCCGATTGGTATCTAAACTCTTTCATTCTTTTGTCTGCAGATGGTTGATATTCCGCATAATGGAGTTAGGGTACTAGTTTCATCGGTGGAATTGACAGTGAATGGGTGAGGTAAATGAGAGGTATATAGAGGGTGACACCTGTTAGGAGTGGAGCTAGGGAAGTAGTTGGTCTAAGGCCGACAACCCCTCCCCTACATCAGGATCATGGTGAATAAGAGGTTGAGGTGGAAATTGAGAAGGATGTTGGGCCGGAGGTGGAAACACAGGTTGGGGTATAAATTTTCCCCTTATGTCTTCTTCAGCAAACGTATTTTTTTGAGTGAATCGACAGGTACATGAGTTATTATTGTGTCAGTTATTTCGGTTCCAGATACCATCATATTGTTGCTACATCTCTCAAAATGGATGAAGTTTCAGGCACAAAAGCCTTCTTTAATTCGGTATTAGGTCCCATTATGACTAGAACTATGCGTAAACTATTGAATAAGTTTCTGAATTTGAAGCCTCCAATATTCCATGATACAAAGAGTGATGATGCTTTTGAGTTCATTTCGGACCGTTATGAGACTACAAAAATTACGTATTGTACATCAGCATTAGGTAGCATTTATTACCTTTTATTTATAGGGTGATGTTAAGTTGTGATAAATGGATTATGTGGAGTGTCATTCATCAGTTCTGCCTCCGTTGACTTGGACACATATCCTGGAAAAGTATGTACCCCAAACTCTCAAAGATGATAAAAAGAGATGAGTTTATGACTCTCAAACAGGGCAACATATCTGTATTAACATATGAGCTAAGTTTCATGACTTGTCTTTCTACGCTTCTCAAGTTATGAGCACTATGGAGGAGAGAATTGTTTGTTTGTAAAGGGCCTGAGTTCTGAGCTGCAAGTGTTGTTTGTACACATGACTTCTGTAGGAAAGAACTACAATGAAGTGACCGACTATGTGACGAAAATGAAAGGAGTTAGGTAGGCTAGGCAGGGCAAGGCATTGACTAAAATGTTCAAAAATGTGGAAAACTTTTTGTGGTTCTTATTCCAAGGGTCCTAGTCAGTAGATATATTCAGCTCGCCCGATTCAATCAGCTTTACTAGATTTTATGGGTGGTTATTTAGGGGCCACATAGTAGTCTCTAGCTCAAGGTGATCAAAAAGCTTTTTATTCGTCAGTCAAAAGGTCATCACTTGACCGAGAATGCTTCAACTATGGTGAGTTAAGTCACTTTAAGAGGGAATTCCCTCATAAATTGGTAGGTAACCCGGTACAGAAACATACTATAGTTGTAGTTTCAGTAGGTGGAAGTGGTAATGACAGATGATGCCCATAGGGTAGGTGAGGTAATAATTAGTCGGAGAGGATGATTCAGGTGGTAGAGGACATATAGAGAGTATGAGTGATTGATTTTGGGGGACATTAGGATAAATTTCAACTGTTATATGGATTTTCTTATAACAATAGTTATCACTCCAATATAAACATGACATTATTCGAGACACTTTGTGTGAGGAAATGTAAATCGTCCATAGAGTGGTTTGAGATTGGTGATGTGAAGCCTTTGAGCGTAGACTTGGAGAGGGAAACTCAGAAAAAAGTAAGGGGTATCCAAACCAAGTTGTTGGCAACTCAAAGCAAATAAAAAAAGTATACAAATCGTAAGATAAGAGATATGGTATTCCAGGTTGGTGAGCAAGTTCTATTGAAAGTATCACTAATGAAATGGGTGATGATGTTTGTTAATAAGGGTAAGCTTATCCCTCGTTACATTGGTTAATTCAAAGTTCTTAACGGTGTGGGTTCAGTAGCTTACATGTTAGGCTTGCCACCCAACTTTTTTTGAGGTTCATCCAATTTTTCATGTGTCCATGCTAAAAAGAATCTATGGGGATGGAGATTATATTATCAAGTGGGCCTCGATAGTGCCGGACAAGGATTTATATTATGAAAAGAAGCCGATTGCAATTCTTAATTGGAATGTCCAGAAATTAAGGACAAAGAAATCAAATTAGTGGAGATTCAATAGAAGCATAGAAAAATAGAGTGTCATGGGCACTATATAAAGTTATTGCTTCACTTATTGGAGGCATATTGCCATGTTTATTTGTTAGACAAATTATCACATCATTTATACTATTCTTTATATTGTTAATTAGTTGTCTAGAACTTAAATGTGCATTATTGATATAAGTATAATACTAATAAATGGGGAAATTGTGTGAATTATCATGTCTATAAGATGCTATTGGGGCAGTTCATTAGCATCGAATAATTGTTGCCTGAGTTGGGTTTAGAACATGACAGATGAACCTAAATCGATTCTCGGTAATAGCTACACATTTCCTCATCCTTATGTCCACCACACTCTCTCAAACGTTCATAGTATGGTGTAGCAACTTAATACAGCTGTAGTTATTTGTAATGACCCTCCTGGTCATTTCTGTGTCTTGACTTCTGTGTGTCATTTAGAACATTCCTGTAGAGACCTCAAGTCATTTATGACTTGCTGGGACTGACAGTTTGGTCACCTAGTCGTTCATTTGGTTATAGTGTGAGTTTTAGTGTTTTGGAGCTTATGAATCTTGAACGATCATTTTCGATTAAAAGTTCAAGAAGATGACCTCGAAATCCAATTCTGACGATTCCATCAGCTTCGGAAGGGTCATTTTAGGCTAGTAGCATGGTCGACATGACTCCCGAGGTTTTTCAGTGTGAGTCGGTGCGATTAGGCATTTTAACTTTAAGTTTAAGCCTAAGTTTGACTTTATTTAACATTCTGAGTGAACGTGCTCGGATGAGAATTCTGTCAGTGCGGTTAGCTTCGGAATGTCAAGTTTGGTCTAGATTGACCTTTCTTTTGTGTCTCGAGGTTTTTGATATTTTTCGGAGCTCTTTTGTGGTTTTTGACTTAAAATGACATTGGGTGTGGGACCCACTTTTTGTCAAGATGACTTCGTAACTGTGTCATTGAGTCCGAAATATCAAATTTGGTATGGTTGCATATCTTGTTTGCATGCACGGGGTTCCGAACGAGATCGGAGCACCCCGTCGAAGTTTTTAGTTTTGGAAAGTTATTGCAGAAAATCTGCTATAAATGCAGAAATAACAGCAACATTTTCCAAACCTTAAAACCCTCATAACTCTCTCATCTTTCATCCGAATTAGGCGATTCGAAGTGCGGGAGCTTCGTATTTTTTGTGGCTTCGATGTAGAGTGTTTGGAAGTTGTTAGGTGCACGTAGTTCGAGGTAAATTTCACAATAAACCTGACTGTTGTACCCTTTTTCGAGTTTTTGTTTTTGGCATCCTTGTTTTGGTCATATCTCACTCATTTTAGCTCGATTTTGGGTGATTCGAAGTCCTACGTGTTGGAAATTGTCTTGGCTTCGTTGTAGAGTGTTCAAAGAGTGTTGGGCACCATTAGATCCTTATAGATTTCGAGTTTAGACTGCTGCAATGTTTTCTTTTAAGTTGATTAAAGTGTGGTTTTCTTGCTTGTTGGGTTTTGCTGCGTTTTGAGCCCCGAATTGTGTTCTATTTTGGAATACAAGTTTGGGGTGCTGTTTAGGGTATCTTGACAGAGTCAAATTTGGACAGTTTGGTGCGGGTCCCATGATTTTCGTTTTGACTCCAAAATTGACCCGTCTCCATTTGTTGTGATTTTGGTGTCTAAACGACCGTAATAACGCTGCGACTCTATTTTTTATAGCGGGTAGCGTTTCGAGGCCGTTCGAAAAGGGAAAGCTTCGGAGAAGTTATTTTGGAGCGCGTGTGATCGGCCTACTGGTAGGCTAATGTTTCACTCTCTTAGATTGAGCTCGAGAATGTGAATGCATGTTGATTAGTTGGGATTTGGGTTGAGTAGTTATTGAATCACGTATAGGTGTTTAAAAATTATGCTTTCAACCTATTTCGAGAATTATCGGGTAACTATGAGCATGTTATGTGTTACTAATTGACCCTCCTTGCTATGTGGAGTGCTTGAATCTTGATTACTGTTTATCTGAAGCATGTTGGGCCTTAGTTTAGGTGTGACTAGGGCTTACCTTAGAAATATATGATTCAGATCCGATAGGCCTTAGTTTTGCCCCGACGTCGCTCGGTCGGCTTAGATCCCTGTAGACTAGTGTAGCAAACTTGAGTCTGATAGTTTGGGCCTTAATTAGGCGATACGCTTGCTCCGACAATAGCTATCCTTATTTTCCCCGATGTTACGGCTTCACGAGTTATGTCGGTGACAATAATTCTGCTTCGCGACTTGAATTTGATTTTCGATTCGATTCCAAGGACTTAATATTGATTGGCTAAGTGTGGACGACGTTCCACAGACATTTATGAGCGTGGATCGATTAGGACTCTTTCAGCAGCTACATTGACACCTTTATAGAGCATCCGGTTTAAGGTCCAACCTCTATTGCCCAGATACTTATATGGAGCATTCGGTTTCAGGTTCGGCCTCTATTGCCCAGATACTTATATGGAGCATCCGGTTTAAGGTCCGGCCTCTATTGCCCAGATACTTATATAGAGCATCCGGTTAGAGTTCCTGTCTCAGACAGTTAATACTTGTGATTGGTTACTTGGGTACTTCTGGTGAGCATCCGGTTCAAGGTCCAGCTTCCGTATTGTTAGATTCTACTAATTGGGGTTGAGGTTCTGGTTCGATGTTCTCCGTTCTTGGGTTCTTATATGCAATTCTCTTTAGTTATAGTTATTTTGTGTACTCGTCGGGCTTATGGGAGTCCGTTCGAGTTTTTATTTAACTTGCGCACGAATGTACCTTCTACGCTTATGGGGGCCCAGTTAGGTGTAGTTAGCTTATAGATTACTTTAGTTAGTTCTTTATACACTCGTGTGTATTCCATTGTTGGTTAGATTTTCGTTCTTGACTTCGATTTGTGTTATTTCTTCTTTTCATATTGCCTTTACTTTTCAAGTTCAGTCGGCCTATGATGCCTACTGGGTACCTGTTATTTTGGTACTCATGCTACGCTCTGCATCTGTTTCGTGATGCAGGTCCGAGCACCAGTGGCCAGCGTTGATCCAGTTTAGAGTAGTCTGATTCGGAGACGGGGGCGAGCACACGACATTTTGTACTATTTCAGTCTGCATCTGTGTTTATAGACTTGTCTTTTACCTTTCGAGACAGTCCAGTTTCTGTGGTCCAGTTTTGAGATTTGTACTCGTTTTGTTAGTAGCTATGTACTAGTGACTTCCAGGTTCTGGGAGGGATCTTTATTTGTGTATATGTTTTGATTTGCTTCCGCTTGTTTATGTTGTTATCTTAAATTTTGCCTACTCTTGTTTAGTTTCTGCCTCAGACCCATTACTTGTTGTTCCGGGTTACGGGTTGGCTACCTACTAATGGGTTATAGTAGGTGCCATCATGTCTCGAGGAATCGGATTGTGACATTATTTTAATTCTGATATCACCCTTATTCTTGTACAACATGATCATTGTACTCTATCTATTCTTCAAACAATTTTCACGTCCTATTCAAATAATATCAAACAACCTAGTTAGCCATTCAGTACCTACTAAATCTATCCCTTAGAAAAATCACTGGAATCTTATCTGACCCAATTGCTCTCCCCCTTCTAGTCTTACAATTAACCTCATCAAACTTGATAGCCCTACAATATCTAAATATCTCAATGACTCTTAGAGTGATCTAAATCGCCCAACAAAATATTCATGCATCCTTCTTCATTCAAAAGTTTATGGAAGTATGTATATCATTTTCGTCTATTGTGAATCTCTTCCACTAATACTTTGTCTTCCTCACCTTTAATGCACTTAACTTAGTCTATGTCAGGAACACTCATTCAACCTATATAACTTTTTATCCTCATCATTATCATGAAAGAACAAACATTGGTATTTTAGTCGTTGTAATCGCTAACTCACCTCCTTCTTTTCCTACTTATATCTCTCCATATTTTCTTTTTTTTCCTCTTCATCAACTCTTTATAATCCATCTTCTTGGATTTCATTTTTCCTTAGAACACTTCACTGCACCACCAATCCCCTTAATAATCACCAATGTTACCCCTCGAGACTCTGAACATCTATCTAGCTATATTTCTAATGCCATTAGTTGTCCAATGCTACATACTGCTAGCATCCCTACTACTCCCCCAAGCCCCCATCACCATCAACTTCTCTCCTATCTTTGAGATCTAGTAATAGTAAAGCCAACCCACTTGCCTCAATAGATCATGCATGGCCCACTTCTTCCTCTTCCTCTAAATATCTAAATTCATTGTCAGGAGATCATGCTGAGTTGTTAGATACTCAGTAGAGATAACCTTGCAGTCCTTTCACGATTTTTTGTAAAATCTCTTAAAGATCAAGTAATATATCTAATTCGGACTATGTATGGAAAGATTGGTTTAAACAAGTTTTCAATAATCAAATTAAGAATAAATTACACTAAATTTACCTAAATTATTATTTTTAATTATGGATAGACTCCTTGTATTTTTAAATGGCTCCGGACACTAGGTACGAGCCCTGGATATGGAGAAAAATTCTTATATATGTTTTAAATCTGGACTATGCACTACAGAGCCCATTCAGGGGTGAAACTCTCAACGGGTATTTTTCCATATCTAGAGCTCGAACCCAAGACCTCTAGTTAAGAGTGAAGCAGTCTCACCACTACACCATAGTCCATGTTTGTCATTCAATCCTTTTATATAATGGAAAACATACACAATGGAACTTCATCTAACCAAGAATATATACAAATAGGTTTGATTTGCTTCACCTATAAAATTTTTACCAATTTTATTTTTATATATCAAAGCTCATTCTAATCTCTGACGTGATTACATACTTAACCCTATCATATTGGAGATCGTCGTTTGTTGATAAATTTTTTAGGATTTTTCTTTCTTGGGATTGAAAAAAAATTGAAAATCTTATACCAAATCTATCAAGTATATCTAATACCATATCTAGAACTCCATAGTCAATTATATTAGGCAAATAATCTATCAATCACCTTAAAACAAAAAAATAACAAATCGGTATGCTTAAAGTAATATTCAAAATTCAGATTATATAAAAGATCAAAAAAATTTATACATTCACAGCATAAAGCAAAATACTAGGCCAAGATCGTACCTAGTATACAGAATTGAAACAGACAGCAATGAAGAATCCACCTGTGACAACTATCGAACACCGTAAGAATCAAGCTTTGCCAAAAACAGTAATACTGAAAAAAGAGCTATTCTTGAGCCTCACTGCTACTACAAAAGATCTTGAGAGAACAACAAGAGGATTGTATAAGGGTACTAAAATTAGGGTTACTTTTGATTCCCTCCTCCCAATTTTTGATAAAAATGTGCCCTCAAATGTACTATCCCACTAAAAGAAAATGATTGTTTTGAATTCAAATTTGATAGAGATGTGCCTCAAATTAATTTGATATTCTTTCCCTAACTTTGCTCAATTTTTTTTTGCTCCTTTCATTTATTGTTTTTTTTATACAAATAACAAATAAATTATATGTGAAGATTCTTTTACTTTTAATTAATATATATATATACATGTATATGTATGTGTATATATATTAATGTATGTATATATACATACATATGTATGTATATATATTCATACATATGTATGTAGATATACATATAAATGTATATGTATGTATATATAAATATATATATAACCTTAACCCTATCATATCGGAGATCATCGTTTGTTGATAAATTTTTTAGGATTTTTCTTTCTTGGGATTGAAAAAAATTGAAAATCTTATATCAAATCTATCAAGTATATCTAATACCATAGCTAGAACTCCATAGTCAATTATATTAGGCAAATAATCTATCAATCACCTTAAAACAAAAAAGTAACAAATCGATCTGCTTAAAGTAACATTCAAAATTCAGATTATATAAAAGATAGAAAAATTATATGTATACATTCACGGCATAAAGCAAAATACTAGGCCAAGATCGTACCTAGTATACAGAATTGAAACAGACAGCAATGAAGAATTCACCTGTGATAACTATCGAACACCGTAAGAATCAAGCTCCGCCAAAAACAGTAATACTGTAAAAAAAGCTATTCTTGAACCTCACAGCTGCTAAAAAGGATCTTGAGAGAGAACAACAAGAGGATTGTATAAGGGTACTAAAATTAGGGTTACTTTTGATACCCCCCTCTCAAATTTTGATAAAAATGTGCCCTAAAATGTACTATCCCACTAAAAGAAAATAATTGTTTCGAATTCAAATTTGATAGAGATGTGCCTCAAATTAATTTGATATTCTTTCCTAACTTTGCTCAATTTTATATACATAAATATTTATCATTTATTTAAGAAACGCGCTTCAATACAATATGATATCCACATCGTATGCATAATTACTATATAGTAGAAGAAGCTACAGGCCAGGCCTCATAATCAACCTGTTTTACCATAGGGATATTTTAGCCTTTCTGCTTGCTTGTGTGTTGTTCACTTTTGTGCAACTACATGTATCCTACTTTATTATTACTATACTTGATTTTCATGTTTTAATTTATTTTTCTTTTTTAGCTTGTGATATATTTGAAAGTTACATAAATAATATCTAAATCACAATAATTAACATTTTAAATATTTAAAATTTATATTAAAAAAATCAATTGAGTCTCGAAATTCTATTGGAGCCATATAAACTGAGTAGCTGATAAATATCTATTGTCTGAAAATGACGTAAAAGTACTATAAATTACAATAATTAATAACGTAAAAAATTTAAAACACATATAGAAAAATCAGTTAACGCTAAAAAGTCTATCAATGCCACATGTGACACGGGAAGTAACACATATTATTTTAAAGTTGCATTAAAATGTACTATAAATTAAAAGAATTAACAACTTAAAATAATTAAAAGACATAAAAATAATTAATTTTTAAAATTCTATGTATATCACAAAAATTGAGACAAAGTGATAATATATATTATTTGAAAATTATGTAAAATGTATTATAAATCACAATAATTAATAACTTAAAATATTTTTAAAATCATATAAAAATTGGTTAACGTCTCAAGTTTCATCAATATTACATAAATTAAGACAAAAAAAAAAACATACATTGGGCCCTACTTGCACTCTTATAGTATCATTGACTAATGAGTAATTTCTGAACAAGAAACACTAATGATACCAATACAATATATATATATATATATAGTGATCTAGTATCAAGTTAAGAGAAATTATGATCATTAATGATATAAATTCAATATATAATACTGATTTAGTATTAGTTAAGCGAACTTTATCAGCCTCAATGATACCGATACATTATATGATACTGATATAGTATCACTTAAGTGGAAATTATTATCACCCTTAATGATACCAATACAATACATGATATTGATTTAAGCGAAAATTATCAGTCTTAATTAATGGGGGTATGGGTTATAATTATATATGAGAGATTGAGTATTTCAAGAATTACTTTGCATTTGGATATAAACTTGTAATTATTTTGAATTTTATGACCCATTTATGTAATTTTCCCTAAAAATTAAAAAATAATTCGAAACAAGAGCTACACGTATTTTATGGTTCAATCCAGAGAAGAAAATTGGGCCCACGTAAAGGCCTAATGTAGAGGCCCACATGTACCCAAAAATGGGCTGCAATGTAGGCCCAATTAGGGGTTCTTTTGTGGGCTAATTCAAAGCCCAAATCCTTCTTTCATTTTGGTTATAAATTGAGGAACTTTCAGAAATAGCAAAGACTTGAAATATAACGAGGCAAATAAGTTATTATTTGCTTAATTATGATTCATAGCTACAAGAGAGAGACGAAATGTATTTGTATATTTGTTGAATAATTGTATATATGTATATATACTATTGATTGTGTTTGTATATTTGTTGGATAATTATATATATGTAATTAGTATATATATGTATCAACGAATACAATTTGTATCACTTTCGAGAAAATATACTTGTTAGAAGTTGGGTCAATCACTTATTGTCAGGTGCTCCAAAGTTTTTTTAAAAAAAATTAATTAGTTAAATACAAACTATTTCTCACCAAAAATACTTTTACGAAAAACACTTTTTAGAATAAATTGATTTTAAAAGTTTGACCAAATGGACAACCTCGAGAGAAGGCCCAAAATAGTCCCTCATCTTTGGGTTAAGACTCAAAATCATCCTAGAGTTTTCACATGGAGCACTAATAGTCCCTCATGTTTGCAATATTGGTGCACTTTTGGTCTTCCCCTAAACTTTTGCCTACTTTTTAACATTAATTTTGTTCATAATTTTATGTAAGGAATGCCCCATCGTCTTATTATATATTTAGTAGAAATAATAACTCTATGTGAGAGAAGGTGAGAAGAAGAACACCTTGTTCTGTTCAGTATAAATATTACTGCAGCTAAACTAAGAACATTTTAACGTATAACATTGCAAGAAAAGAAAAATTTGTACTATTGCACGTGAAATCATCGTGATGAACCTCTCAACTTTAACTGCAATACGATTTCTACTAAACAAACCAAAGTGTTTTTCTTCTCACAATCTCTCATTTCTACTAAATATATAAAATGACGATTAAACATTCCATACATAAATTATGAATAAAATCAATGTTAAAAAACATTGGACAAAATTTTGAAGGAGGACCAAAAGTGCACCAATATTACAAACATGAGAGACTATTAATGCTCCATGTGAAAACTCAAGGATGATTGAGTCTTAACACAAAGATGAGGAACTATTTTGGGTCTTTTCTCGGACAACCTCATTAGTTAGGAAAATATTTTACCAAAATTAGACTCACAAATCAAGAATCTTGCAAAATCGAATCATGATAGTATATGGAAAGAGAATTTCAAACAAGTTTTTGGATATAAAAAAGAAATACTATGAATGGCAAAAGAATTCGTTTTAATCAATGTCATAACAAAAATAAAGTACGACGTTTGAACGGTTTGACAATTGTTAAGATGTGATTTATCTCTTTTCTTGATTGTATTGGAACATGATTTTTATGATAAAAATTCTTTCTTGATTTTTATAAAAAAAAATAAAAAATCTCCGAACTTCTTATCAATATGAGGTGATCATAATATAATATATAATAATTCTGATTTTAGATAATTCAATTTTCGTAACTGCTATATATCATTTCAAGATGTAATTTGGGTATATTGGATTTTACGCCCCTACTTAAATTATTGCTCGTCCTTAAACAACTAAAACTACACTATCACCAGTTCTAACAACAAAGCAACAATGACTATGGTTGGTTCAAGTTGTGAGCTTACTAACATGTGACTTTAATATTTCAATCATCCTCCCTTCAAATAAAACTTGAGTGTTTCAATTATCAAATGATCAATTTATGAATATCGAATCTCAGATGATGACTAGACTACAAATGTGACCAAGTACTACAATTAAAGAACCCTATATGTGACATTTTCATGCGATTCATATGTCCTCGCAACAAGAAATATACCTACGCTCAACCTTGAAGCAAATAATATAGGGGGTAATAACAAGATTACTTACACTCCCGAAGAATATTGAGTATTGCAAGTGTCATATCATAGGCTTGTTCGTATTTTAATTCAATATTTTTCAAGGAATGATTGAAATTTCAAAAGACTTTGTGATCTTGTAGTGTAGAATTGATGACGGATAAGATATTCATTTGGGTACAAGTGACTTGCCTTCTACGCACTACATATATGATTTCATTTTCATCCTTTCCTTGTTTACATTTTCCTTTATCTTTTCTTGGTGTCACACTCTTCCATTCTTTATACATCTTTTGTTCATCCTTCCCTTTCTACTTTCTTTTTGTTTGGTTATCCAAGTATCACTTTTTTTTTTCAAAATTAAAATGGAGTATGTTCTTTTTTACACCACACAAAACACTTCTTTTTTTTCTTTCATCTCACTACATACTCCTTTCTCTCTTTCCATTATATACTCCATCCTCAACTTAGACATTTAGCCTCATCTTCAATTGAGTGTGTTAGGTAGGGTTTGGTTCTAAAAAGAAAATTTCTTCAAAAGGGAATTTGTCTTGTAATGTGATGGCAAAAAAATGCCAATTGGGGAAATTGAGATCGCTTAACTAACAAGTAGACTTAATGAGTTTCAGAAGAGGTTCTCTCTCTATATATTCAAGGCCTAAGATCATATCCTCAACTTCAAAATTCCTATAAGTACGGTGACAAATTAACAAAGCAAGTTGTAGATGAAACTAACAGCACAACAGAGCAATTTAATCCTTAACAACTATTTTTTCAGCTCTTAATTGAGTACACTGCAATCATTTCATCAAGATTCACACATTAGTAATGAGAAAGTCAATAAATAAATGAGATATAATTTCACAACAAAGATCATTTAAATGTATTGACAATTCTTTCAAAATCACACCATTTTTAGTGGTATTAACAAATCACAAAAGAAAATTTATGCACACGAAAGCACCAACCAAGTCAAAGTACATATCATTAGGCAAAACCAAAGGAAATCTGACAAAACAAAAAGTTATACTAACAACTATACCAACAACCTAAGGAAATCTGTTGTAGGGCCTCTGTTTTCACCACTTCCATTGAGTGAGGAGTAACACCACTTACACCAACTATGGATCTCTCCTTTTGAGATACCTTCATGACTGCATCAATACTTATGTCCTCCAAATCTTGGAAGGATTCAAAATTACTCTGGTGCATCCCTATGGCTGCCGCAACTATATCACCTTCATTAGAAATGTCACCATTTGGAGACTTTTCTAAGCCATCATGTTGACCACCTTCCATATGCTTCACAATGGGGGAGCCAAAGGCTCTACTAGAGAAGGATCCACATGATCAGGATTTGATACGAAGAAATCAAAATTTGTGCATTTCATTTGGTCTAGCTCCTTCTTCAGTGTACTGACATCAACCTTGATAGTTGTTAGATCACCAACTACACTAGCCTCCAACCTGTATTAGACAACCCAATTAACTCCTTTGAAAAGGCCTGGTGAATATTGCTCACGGCCACTTTAATCATATTTAAAATCTGCAGCTCGAACTTGGCCATATATATTTGCCTATGATATATGGTGGTTGCCTTCCTGTGTGAGAGTAGGACCAAGTCTGGATGATGTTGTGACAGTTGCAAGTCTAGCACTGGGAGACTGGGTATGGGTAAATGTACTTGCTACAGATGAGAGTGTGGAGCTTTTGGGCTTCTGCAAAGTGGTAATTATGGCCTCAAACCATCAATGCATCAACCTCTATATCTTCTAGAGATTTTTTAGGAGACATACCTGATACAACATACAAATCAACCTCACAGTAACAACATAAACACACATATATGTAGAGAAAAATAATAATCAAACAATGAACATCAGAGATTGTTGAAGCTTTGGTAAAATTAATCAAAAAGTAACCCTTTCATATAATTTATATAGTGATAATACATATATTTGACCTTAAACTTGGCTTCAAATTTTAACTTTGACCTCCAACTTTCATAGTGCACAAACAAGCACTTTAACTATCCAACATTTTAATAAATAAACACGCGATTTTTGGAGCCAAAGAGTGTGAAATGCAAACGCTTCCACATGTATTAGTGAGCCACTCAATGGCTGCCAACTAATTAAATACTTCACACGTCCATTTTAGAACTAAAAAAAAAAAAATTAATTAAGGGTAGAGTTGTCATTTCAGCATTTTTTTTACTGTTGTGGGCCTCGAAAATTACTCCCAACTCGCGCAAAATACGTGCACATCACGCGTTTTGCCAGGTAAGACACGCGTGTTTATTTATTAAAAGGTTGGATAGTTAAAGTGTCTGTTTGTGCACTATGAAAGTTGGAGGTCAAAGTTAAAATTTGAAGCCCAGTTTAAGGTCCAATATATGTATTATGTCATTTATATATATTGGGGTTCGTCATAAATTGGCAGAAAAGATTGAAACGATAATATTAAATTTACCATTTATATCTCATACTATTTCAAGAACTCCATTGCCAACTATATTAAGCAAATATAGAATCAATCACCTTAAATTTTTTTTTAAAAAGCACATGTTGGTCTACTTAAGGTGACATTCAAAATCAGATTACCCAAAAATCAATTTTTTTTATTTATTAACGGCATAAGATAAGAAAATTATAAAAGAAGTCGACATAACAAGGTCCAAGAACTTACTTAATGTGCATAAATAACACACAAAAATGAAGAATTCACTCTTGACAACTATCGAACACAACAAGAACCAAACCCCATATTTTAACAAAGATATACCCTCAAGTGTAAATTTTCACCAAAAGAAAAAGACATGTAGCATTAATGTTATATTCCTTTAATAACCTTGGCTCACAATACTGTTGAATAAATGATTCAAACAAAAAGAAGAGAAAAGTTACTGCAGTTTCTTTTAGTGATTTTACTGCACTTTGACTTAGTCTAGGATAGTTGTTATTTGGCCCTTAAGTTTCTCTTTTTAGTTGAAAGCACTACTGAGTTAGTGCCCTTTTAATTCTGCATTTTAGTTGAGTTATAAGCCTATTTAAAAGGCATCATTGATGATGAAGATGATATATGAAAACAGAAGCTTACAGCTTATAGTTAAAGACTGCCTGTTAGTTATTCTTTTCCTTTCCAATATTTTGGTTCTTGAGTGAGCTTGAGGTCTGTGTTCTCCAACATTTGTGGTATCAGAGCACGCTTAGATTCAGACGACCTATTAATAGAAAAACACCATGGCTTCAAATGGAAGTTCTCTGAACATATCTCAACTAGCCATACCCATTTTTACCGGGACAAAGCTATCAGTTCTGGAGCATCAAGATGAAGACTTTATTTAAGTCTCAAGATCTTTGGGACTTAATAGAGACTGGGTATGCAGATCCAGATGATGAGCAGCGGCTGAAGGAAAATCGAAAGAAGGACGCAAAGGCATTGTTCTTCCTTCAACAAGCAGTCCATGAGACAGTGTTTTCCCGAATTGCAGCAGCCAGCACTTCGAGGCAAGCATGGAGAATTTTGCAAACAGAATTTCAAGGCTCATCAAAGGTAATAGTTGTAAAACTTCAAACTCTTCGGCATGAGTTTGAAACTTTAATGATGAAAGGAAATGAACATGTGCAAGATTTTTTGTCTAGAGCAATGGCTATTATTAGTCAAATGAGGTCATACGGCGACCAAATAACTGATCAAACTGTTGTTGAAAATTTTTTAAGGAGTTTAACTCCTAAGTTTGATCATGTTGTGGTTGTAATTGAGGAGTCCAAAGACTTGTCAAAATTTTCATTCGATGAATTGATGGGTTCTTTACAAGCCCATGAGGCAAGGATAAATAGGTCAGCAGAAAAGCAGGAAGAAAAAGCATTTCAATCTAAGGTGGAGGCACCAAATTCAAGAGATCATGAAAAGGCACCAACAGGAAGAGGACGGGGCAGAGGTGCATTTCGTGGAAATAGTCGAGGTCGAGGCCGAGGCAAAGGCTTTGAACAAAGACACTTCAATGAGCAAAGATGCAACAGAAGCAACAAACAGTGTCATAACTGCAAGAAGTACGGGCATGTGCAAGCAGATTGTTGGTACAAGGAGAAACAAGCGTATTATGCAGAGACAACTAATGAAGAAAGTAAGTTGTTCATGGCTTGTCGTGATACTAATGAAGGTGCAGGTGATATGTGGTTTGTAGATAGCGGCTGCTCCAACCATATGTCAGGTATGAAGTCAATCTTCAAAGAACTTGATGAGACACTAAAATCGACTGTCAGGCTTGGTGATAACAACGGTCTTCAAGCTGAAGGAAAAGGAACAGTAGCAATAAGAAACATCCATGGTAAAGTAAAGCTTCTTCATGATGTTCAATTTGTTCCTAGTTTGGCTCATAATTTACTGAGTGTTGGGCAACTCATGGCTAATGGATATTCACTTTTGTTTGATGCTGGAGCATGTGTTATTAAAGATTAAAAATCAGGCCAAACAATAGTTAATGTTCTCATGGCTGAAAACAGAATGTTTCCGCTAAAAGTTTCAAATATGGAAAACTTTGCTTTGGTAATTGGTGTAAAAAATGACTTTGAATTGTGGCATTTGAGGTATGGGCATCTTAACTTCAAGGGGCTAAAGTTGCTACGCCAAAAAGGTATGGTCTTTGGCTTACCAGAAATTAATTCTTTTGATTTATGCGAAGGTTGCATTTATGGGAAGCAAAGTAGAAAGTCGTTTCCTGTTGGAAAGGCTTGGAGAGCATCTACTTGCCTAGAATTAATTCATGCAGATTTGTGTGGTCCAATGAGTACTGAATCTTTTGGTGGAAGTCGATATTTTTTGCTCATCACAGATGATTTCAGTCGCATGAGTTGGGTGTATTTTCTAAAATACAAATCAGAAGCTTTTGAGAATTTTAGAAAATACAAGGCACTAGTGGAGAATCAAAATGGGTTGCGCATAAAAACTCTCTGAACGGACAGAGGTGGTGAGTTCTTATCTAATGAATTTGTCCATTTTTGTGAAGAAACTGGAATTCACAGGGAACTTACTGCACCCTACACACCGGAGCAAAATGGTGTAGCTGAACGTAAGAATCGTACCGTTGTAGAGATGGCAAGAAGTTTGCTAAAAGGCAAAGGACTTCCAAATCAATATTGGGCAGAAGCAGTTGCAACTTCAGTGTACCTACTGAATCTATCGCCTACAAAGGTTGTGATGAATCAAACGCCATATGAAGCTTGGAAAGGTACAAGTCCTTCGGTAAGCCATTTAAGAATTTTTGGTTGTATTGCTTACGCTTTGGTAAACTTTCAAACTCGTCAAAAACTAGATGAAAAATCACAAAAATGTATTTTCATTGGTTATTGTCTTGAATCCAAAGCATACAGGTTATATAACCCTCTTAATGGCAAAGTGATAATTAGCAGAAATGTTGTATTTGATGAAAAGTCAAGTTGGAATTGGAGTGAAAAACAAATACAACAGGAGATTTCAATAACCATTGAAGACTCTCTGGATGAAGGGCAAGGGTCTGATCCAAATTCACTTGAGGAAGCGATTGAACCAGAGACATTCGCAACACTTGAAGAACCTTCATCTGTGCCAATTCCACTGAGAAGATCAACAAGAGCCAGAAAAGAGAATCCTAGATATTCTAATCAATCTTGTCAATTTGCTTTTATTGTTTCAGATCCTATATTTTATGAAGAAGCAATTGAAAAAGAGGAGTGGAAGAATGCGATGAAGGAAGAATTGATGGCAATACAAAGAAATGAAACCTGGCAGCTCACTAACTTGCCAAATGGAAAGAATGTAGTTGGATTAAAGTGGATATTCAAAACAAAGTATCACGTAGATGGAAGTGTACAAAAACACAAGGCAAGACTTGTCGCAAAGGGATACTCGCAGCAGCAGGGTATTGATTTTGAGGAGACATTTTCTCCTGTTGCTCAATTTGAAACGGTAAGAACAATTTTAGCCTTGGCTGCTCAACTGAAATGGTCACTTTATCAACTTGATGTTAAGTCAGCCTTCTTGAATGGTGAACTGGAAGAGGAGGTTTATGTTTCTCAACCTCAAGGTTTTGAAATCAGTGGCCAAGAGGAAAAGGTGTACTATCTGAGGAAGGCACTTTATGGGCTGAAACAAGCGCCACGCGCTTGGTATAGCAAAATCAATTCCTATTTTGTTCAAAATGGGTTTGAAAGGAGTGAAAGTGAGCCTACTTTGTACTTAAGGAAGCGAGGTAACAATGATCTTCTTGTTGTATGCCTCTATGTTGATGATATAATATATATGGGTTCATCTCACTCTATTGTAGCTGAATTTAAATCTAATATGATGAGTAAATTTGAGATGACTGATTTGGGTTTGTTGCATTACTTCCTTGGGCTTGAGGTGAAACAAGGAGAAGGTGAAGTATTTGTTTCTCAAAAGAAATATGCATCAGACCTTCTTAAAAGATTTGGCCTTGTCAATTGTAAATCTGCCGCAACACCCATGAATATGAATGAAAAATTGCAGCAGGAAAATGGTACTGGGCAAGCCAATGCAAGAAGTTTTAGAAGTCTAGTTGGAGGTTTGATTTATTTGGCTCATACTCGTCCAGATATCTCATATTCTGTTGGTGTTGTTTCAAGGTTTATGAGTAATCCATCAAAGCATCATTTTGGAGCTGCAAAAAGAATTTTACACTATGTTGCAGGAACGTTAGAATATGGTATTTCGTATTCTCATGTTTCAAATTTCAGATTGTTAGGCTTTACTGACAGTGATTGGGGAGGCTCGGTGGATGATAGGAAGAGTACATCAGGCAATGTGTTCAGCCTTGGATCAGGCGCAATAACATGGAGTTCGAAGAAACAAGTAACGACAACATTGTCGTCTTCAGAGGCAGAGTACATCGCAGCAACTGCTTCAGCTTGTCAATGCATTTGGCTTAGGAGAATTTTGGTTGATTTGAACCAGAAGCAAGAGAAAGCAACGGAAATGTATTGCAACAACAAATCCACAATTTCAATGGCTAAGAATCCTGCATTTCATGGAGGAACAAAGCACATTGATATTCGCTTCCATTTTATTCGTGAGTTGGTGGAAAAAGAAGAGATCATATTGAAGTTTTGCAACACTAATGAACAAGTAGCAGATATCTTCACAAAGGCACTGCCATATCAGAAGCATGCCTATTTTAGATCATTGCTTGGTGTTAGTGATTTTGAATCAAGGGGGAATGTTGAATAAATGATTCAAACAAAAAGAAGAGAAAAGTTACTGCAGTTTCTTTTAGTGATTTTACTGCACTTTGACTTAGTCTAGGATAGTTGTTATTTGACCCTTAAGTTTCTCTTTTTAGTTGAAAGCACTACTGAGTTAGTGCCCTTTTAATTCTGCATTTTAGTTGAGTTGTAAGCCTATTTAAAAGGCATCATTGATGATGAAGATGATATATGAAAACAGAAGCTTACAGCTTATAGTTAAAGACTGCCTGTTAGTTATTCTTTTCCTTTCCAATATTTTGGTTCTTGAGTGAGCTTGAGGTATGTGTTCTCCAACAAATACAACCCTAATACTCTCAAATCAATTACATAAAATCTTAATTAATTAACTTAACACTCATTGCTAAAGCTTAATAAAATCAATCAAAAATATTTAAGCAAAATTTCATAGCAACAAACTAATTAATCCTAGGGACTTGGATATAAAAAAAAAGAAGATTACTACAGTTTGCACTCAGTATCTAATTCAAACTCACCAAGAAAATAACTAGAATATAAGAGTCATCCTTCGAGCACGATCTCTTTGACGAAAGACATCAAAAAAGCAAACTTTGGTGAACAAGAGCTCAATTCCAATATTGGGTTGCCTAGGAAAGAGTTTTTTGGAGCGTAACTCAACTAAGAAATAGTTTATGGTGTTTGGGTGATCACCAATGACCTTGTCGGAAAAAATCATTGGAGCTTGAGGTTGAAACTAATGATGATTGATAGATATCAATGAAATTTGAGGTCTATAAAATTCTGCGATTTGATGGGGTTATTAAAAATTTTGGAGCTCATTTTAGAACAGGGTTTTTTAGCCCACCCCGAATAAGCTCGTTGGCTCGTGGGGCTTGAGTAATGTGGGTTAGGCTGGTTGTGGGATAAATAAAAAATAAAATAAAATAGAATATTAAGAATAAGTAAATAACAAAATGAAAGTCAAATTCAAAGTCTACTTAAACAATCATACATAAATATTACAAGTTAATATTTCAATTTAGCTAGTTATTTTATTATTCATTAATTGTTTAGTTTGCTTATTAATATTTCTATTTGGTTCGAGTAGTATCATGTCAAATGTTATTTAGTTTCATGGATGACCGTTGACCAACCATCCATGCATTTACATAGCCTCTAAGGCCAGATTCCTATTGGAATCTTCCCGGTTCCAATATCCCTTGCTTGTGTCATTTCAGTCGGAGATCACGACATTCAATTTACCTCATTATGATACCAGTTAGAATTAAGAGATACCAATTGGACTCAACCCATTCAAGCAAGAACTAGAAACGAAAATAGTGAAAGAAGTGGACCGATTTCATGTAATATTCCATTGCTTTGCAAAGACTATATGTGGACGCCAACACACCAATTTGCAGGACTTTATTTAATATTTGCTCTTGTATTGGGAGATCGGTAATCTGGGTTCTAACACCTAGATAGGAGAATCCTTACCACCCAATTTAAAACAGATACTGCGGAAGAAAATAAAAACATATTGTAACTCTTTAAAATAATGACTGAAAACATATCAACCTCAACTTTCAATATAAAACCTTTGAAGATAAAATGAAAGTTTTGTTAAAATACCATGAAAATCTTTCCTAGGAACTAGTCTAAATAGGTACTGTTGACACCCAATTTTGACTCTCCACATTTAACTATAGTTATAATTATAATAATAATAATAATAAAATATATATGTTATGAAATTTTTCATAGGAATACCAAAAAAATTATTATTTGACGATAAATTTATGTTATTTCTTATAAAAATTAAAGATATTATATTACTACTTACTTTCTCATTTTTTTAAAATAAATGTTGTTCTTGTTAAGAATTGAATCTATTTTTTTTGTTTATTCAAATATAATTCCTTTTGTCGCAATAGATATTTTTCTTACATTTATTAAAATTAGGAAGCTTAGTTAATTGATGATTTACTAATTTATATTAATTTAATTTTAAGAGTGACTAATTTTATCAAATAAGCTAATCTTGCAAAATAATTATCACTTATGGCTATTTAATAAAGAAAGTAGTTATAATTTAAATGAATTTAATTTCAGCAAATTTGGCAATCCAGGTCTTATTAAATTGGCCAATCCGTGTATGCCACGTAGGCGAGCACATGGATTGTGCTTCTTTAGATTCGATCTCAGCCTTACAATCTAATCTAACGGCCTCAATTAATTCATCCTTTTACTATATATATATATATATGTTATTTATTTTTAAACTCTTTATTTTTACCAACCGTCCGATCAAATTCGGACGGTCCAAATTAAATCCCAAATTGTTTTCATTTTTTTTCCAAAATAAGTACAACCCATCAGCCACACTTCTTTTTTTTTTTCAGAATTTTCTCCTTCCCCATACGTTTCTCTTCCCAAAAAACTGCCCCTCTCCCATCAAACTCTTTTCCTCTCCTCTCCCATCGATCTCTCTCTCCTCTACATTGTTTTCGCCTACAGACCACCGGAAAATGGCAATTTTCGGTGGTCATCAATATATCTCCCCACGTCGTCCATCAATCACAGCCCCTTTCTCTATCAACTTTACATCTTTTCCGATTTTATTTTGACCCAAAGAAGGCCTAGAAGTCTCGACCATCATCATTGCTCCGCCTGAAAAGTGGGGGATGCGAAGAACCATCGGATTTTTGGTTCGTCTCACCCTTAATCTTATGAGTACGAGAGTGGAATCCTCTCCCAAAATCGCCTATAAAGGGCAGGCGTCTTCCAATTTGGAAATCATCCAGAAACATCCGGAAAAATCAAGAAAAGAATCGATTAACGTTAAAAAAAAAAAACAATCTGATATCAGGGAGAAAATTCGAGAATCAGCGGTTTGTTTGTCTCTTTTCTCTTTACTTCTCAAGTTTGAGTTCGGGAAAAGAGTTCGAAGTTGGAATCTCTTGACGTCAAAAGCTTTAGTTTGCTGCTCCAAGGAAGGTAATTTCGTCTCCTCTTACATTTTTATGCGGTTGTTATATGTTGAACATTTGATATAGAATCTGTTATTATGTATATTTGATTCCCCTATTTTAACCCTTACCTTAATTTCGTTTTGTATATCTCTGGGCAGTAGGCATAAGTCAAGCTTAGTGGAGTTGTTTGAATGTTACGTGTTGATCATTATATTCATTAAACTTGATTTTGCATCCATGTAACTAGCCGAATCTATGACTTGCTTTGCTCGCAATAGTTTGATGTTTACTTAGTCTCCGCTTTGAGTATGGTAACTATGTCGCACGGTTTCATCAGTGTTTGTTTGAATCACAACTTGAGTGCTGGCCGTGTCCCTCTTATGTTTCAGCTGCTCATATTGTTAATATAAACTCAAGTCAGAATCGGCTTAGAAAGCATAAGACATGTTTATATTGCTGTTTGTAAGTTCTGCAATATGATTTCATAAGATGTTTAGCCTGATTTAATTGCTCTCTATTGCTAAGTGTCATTCAAGTCCAGAAGCTGAAGATTTAAATTAGCAAGTTCCTTTATTTTTGGTTTCTACCATTCCTCAATTTCAATACAGTCTTTCGTTTCGATCGTCTGCAAATGTTTATTTTGAGTTACACTTTAAAATATGAGTACCATGTTTAATGTCTAAATCTCCACATTTAGTTCCAAGTAGGATAGGTATTATCTCTCTTGCATCTAAATTCCCGAACCTTGATTAAGTTATAGATTATTTTTGTTTTCCTTTGGTTTATACTAAAGTAATGAAAATTATGGGATATCTAATACTTTGGTATGAATCATAGCACAAGTCGTCATACGAATGGTAGTTTATTTCAAGTTAAAGTATGCCTAAGAATTAATATGGTGAAGTGGGCTGGGAGCTTTAATATGCCCTGTTTAGTTTCAAAATTGTAACATGTTACTGTTGATATCATTCTGCTCTAAATATATCAGATTGATCTTCATATGAGTTAGGTCCCAAATGACTAAGGCAGCTTGCTCGACTTTCTGCCCCCCTATTTGTTTTGGACTTTTGGTTTTAAGTTAGTAATGAGGAAAAGAACTTTAATGTTACTCAAAACATGTGAAATAGTTCATTATCAGTAGCTTTTCTCTACTTATTTGGTGTATTTTTCAGTTAGTATTGTCCTTTTGTTTTGTTGTCCAGTGATGCTTCACGACACCTCTCTTAGATATTTAAATGAGTATGTCTAAGTTATGCGAGATACTAATGGCTTAGATATCTGGATATAGGATAGAACATGGACAATTTCATCAAGTGATTGCCTCATTTTCGGGCTCAGACTAAGTGCACCATTTACTTTTGCTGAAAATCTGCAGATTTCAGTCTGTAATAGTTGCTGTCTCATTGCGAATTTGATAGATTAAGTTTGCTTTAGCTCCACTTAATAGCTGATCCCATGAACTGCTCGATAAAAGAAGAGTAATAGCATTAGCTAGACAACAAGTATATTGTTAGTTAGGATGTACTTCTTTGTGATGTACTGTTGCTGCTTATTTTTTATATATTTAGTAAGTCATAAGAACTAAAGTTTAGATTTGTTTGGGTAGTTAATTGCCTCACAACTTTATTATACATGGTGTAAGTTCTTCTACCTAAAACGTGAATGACTAGCCACATTAAATTAGTTAGGAAATCTGCTTAACTCCAAAAAATGATAAAGCATTTGTATCACTCTGTTCACCGATTTAGCTTAAGATTGTGCTAATTTTTTTTAATTTTTTTTGTATCTTATTTTTGTACATGTACACTTGGAAGCACACTTGGAGTTGTGACATAACTCCATCTCTGTCCAAATCAGAGAAGCGACCAACATGCCTACATTATCGCTTGTGTCTAGCGGCCCCATCGCATCGATAGTGTCTAGTGCCTCTTCTTCTCTTTAAGAATTTATGTCCTCAAAATATGCATAAGTTTTGCTTCTAATTAACGTTATAAAATTGTAGCTTTATGTTTGACATTTACTCTTGTTTACCGTGTTTTGTAGAGGACATTATGCTATATTGGTGAGCTTATTTCGTTTCTTCAATTAATGTCATACTTATAGCGATGCCACATATAGGATGTTACGACTATTATTTGTTTTCGACCATTCGTTACTAACAACATTTGTAGCTATATTTTACTCAGAATAAGAGTCCAAAATGTAGATTCTAAAGGTTTAAAAGTGCAGATTTCTTAGGGGTAACAATTTGAGCATTAAAATGCACATTTTGAGTCCAATAAAACACATCTTTCTTAAAACTTTGTAAGTGTATTTAGTACGTAGGAGTGTTTATGTTTTAGAGTAATAATACAACTTTTTGAGAACTTTTAAAACGGGTAGATTAGTCGATAGAACACAAGTTTCAAATGGAATGCAATTATTATTTTCTTTTAAAACAAAATGGCCTAAAATTTGGTTCCCGTCCTTTAAGTTATTTTATTATTTTTATTTTGAAAAAAAAAAAAAACTTTTACCCAATAAATCATATCCATTTTTTAAGTCTCTGGCTCGTTAAAGAACAATAATTAAATCTTAACTAATTTTCTCTAAAATTATAGTAGACATTGTTTCATTCTCTAGATTGTTTATAGTTATCATTTTATAAAAACTCATACATTAACACTTTCTTTTAAAGCTAGTTTATATTATGTTAATACTTCCTCTTAAACCCTTTTTGTGTAAGTTCTCTTTTAATTAATCTAATTTTGTTCGGCTAACTATTTTTTTTTTTAAAACAAACCCTTTTCAAATAAAAGAGCTTTCAATCTCTCTCCCTTAGGAAAATTAGGATCTCTTACCTAGAATTATATAAGTTTTAGTAGACCCTTAATAGGAGTTAACCTTAACATTATTTAGTCCATTATTTAGATGCCCTAATTCTTCATCTTTGAAATAATTAAGCGACTTTTAGACCCTTCAAGGCTAAAGGTGGAGGAGTAATGAGTTGGGGTGGGTAACCAATAATTAGGCCCGTTTTATATTTCTTTTACATCATCCCTTTTCGAAAATATATTTACTATTATCACTTTTTCAAATCAAATATTTCTAAAACTCTAATCTCTTAACATTGCTCTTTCAAATTTCAAATATGCCAACAGGTTGCAAATACAAGGTACATACATATAAGTCATACATATAAAGGTATCAATTTTATATTTTAGATTTGTTATTCCCTACACATGACCTATTATTTTGTTGTACTCTACTACCACTTT
This sequence comes from Solanum stenotomum, assembly GCF_019186545.1. Lineage (NCBI taxonomy): Eukaryota > Viridiplantae > Streptophyta > Magnoliopsida > Solanales > Solanaceae > Solanum > Solanum stenotomum. The sequence goes on from NC_064286.1 coordinate 50,405,395, forward strand.
TACAAATGTTACTTATTTATTTTCATAGAATTTATAAAATTCCTACACTCGAATATGCATATCATTTTACTACATCTCACTTTTACAAATGTCAACTTATCTCTACATGTAAAAAGAATGATAAACATTCATATATTTTACATAACTTACATGTATATACCACACTTTATAATAAACATATTTAAGATTACAAACCTTCATATAATATTTTAACATCTAGTATTTTTTATTCTATTTTATTTTAGAAAACTCCATTTTACGTATTTTCATTCAAATTACACATCCCATATTACTACGTATTCACACCCAACTACTATCTTATTTTCATTTCATGTCTTAAATAAGACGTCAGGTTCTCGCAAAATTCAACATCTATATTTTTAGGGTAATTTTACAACTATATATATATTTTTACATACAAATTTATCATACATTTAAGTACATTTATTTATTTATTTATTTTACAATATGATAAAATACTACTATTAAAGCTATTTTATAAGACTAATATATGTCGTACCTTGTAGTGTACTCTTTTTCTTAAATATAATAAAATTTACTTATCATTGATTTTAAAACAAATAAATAAACACGTTTTCCTAATTATATTTTCTTAAATTAAGTTTAAGGACTATCTTCGGATAGGCTTTGAGGGATGCTTAACACCTTCCCCTCGAGTAACCAAAACCCTTACTCAGAATCTCACTGATTTCGCAAATCAAAACAGAGTTTACATTTACATAAAAAATGGTTTTCCTAATATTTTCCTTAAAATTTAGGTGGTGACTCTAAAACAAAACAATATTTTCCAAAATCAGAGTGCCAGCCACATTATGTTGTGAACTGTTTCGGCCGGTTCGAAATAGGGTGCGACAGCGTGGCGACTCTGCTGGGGATAAATACTTAGGTTTTAACCTTAGAAAAACACAATTTAGGAGCAACATTTGTGATTACGTGTTTATTTTTTGAGCTTGCTATTTATATATTGCTTTGACTGAAAGGTCGCAAGTGAAATCCAAGCTTGTGTTCCTTATTTGTTTTAAGACACTACTTGTTACTGCTTTCCCTACATTGTCAGTTGCACATTTCTATCGAGTCTTGGCCGTACACGCACACACTGTACACGCGAGGGGTGTTCCTGCACTCCTCCGAAACTCTCTTTGGATTCCTTAGTTTCAGAGTTGGTGCAGTTAAGATAGTGCACCTTCTCGCAATTATTCAGTCCCACTCTCAATCATCTAGGAACGTAATCTTACTCTTAGAATAGGTCATGTTGCATAGCCTTAGGCAAGACAATATACGGTATTGTCGTTGCATCTAGGAAACCACCCAAATGTCAATGAGTTTCTTCTTTAAAACTCGAGACATAAACTTTGTGTGAAATTGATATAAATTATCCAAACTTAAACACTTAACAAATTTGGAGCAAATAAACTCATTACACCCTTTACCTCTTTTCAGATGAACCTCAACCAAGACTTACCAGATATCCAAATGGTCGTTTCAGCGCCCCACATACTACAAAATTGGTGGCAAAATATCTGTGGGATACACGGGGCAGAGATTCAAGGGCATTTAGGAGCATTATTGTCGCTTCTGGGGACACAATGCGATAAAATATTTGTCACTCAGCTAATGGGGTTTTGGGAACCGAGCACCGTAACTTTCAAATTCCTGGATTTTGAGGTCACTCTAACACTAGAGGAGATCAGTAGTCTTATCGAATTGCCGATTAGAGGGAGGCTGCCGGTGATCCCCTTAACTATTTGTACAGGTGACTTCCTAAGTCTCTTGGATCTGCACATATTTCGGTCATTGAGATATGTGGACGGTGGGCACGTCGAGTTGGACTATCTTTTTCAGAGGTTTGGGCATTCAGAAGGTTACTATGAATATCAGCGTGGGAGCATATGAGGCCAAGAGTATTCGTTATGGCTTTCTTAGGAGTTATGGTGTTCCCGATAAAGTCCAATTCTGTCGACATCAACATATTGCCGATGGTTATATGCATCTTCAACGATCCACAAAGATTTACTTTGGTGCCTATGATCCTCGCCGAAATTCTTCGTTCAATGACAGCCTGCATTAGGGGGCACAATTTTTTCGGAGGATGCAGTATATTGCTACAGATTTGGGCAAGGGAACATTTCTATCGACGTGACCCCTAAATGGACTACTACATAGGTGCTCTTAACAAGATCGAAAGCCACAAAGATCGTCTCCAAAATTGGGTTGGTGCGCCGATAGGAAGAGAAGAATGGCGCACATTTTTGAACAACCTCACAGGAGACGCCATCCAATGGAAGTTCTCTTGGGTAACATGATTGGCATTTGCAAGGACTCGGTACTTTTTCTTTATCGAGTTAATCGGGCTTAGAGGCATCCAACCATATACACCTCTTCGGGTTATGCGGCAATTTGGAGTTATCCAAGACATTCCGCTATGGTCAATAATGGGATCACATGAAAATGCATTCACTTCAGTCTCGCTGGAACGGATAAGAAATATGCAAGCCGAGTGGGAATCTATAATCGATTTAGAAATAGGAGAAAAAAACTGGTGTACGCCAGAGTATTACGCTTGGCGGAATACAGTGAGTCATATGGCTCGTCCAAGCGCACACGGATATTGGGGGTTTGTAGACAGACAACAAGTTGATTGGATTAGAGAATCGGTGCTTCTTCGCATGAGATTCACTGCACCCATGTACAATCAGATAGTTCCGGGATCCGTCGATTACTTAACCCAGGAAGAAGACCCAGAAGAGGATCCTGAAGAGGACCCAGAAGAAGATCCAGAAGAGGACCCAGAAGAAAACCCAGAAGAGGACCCCGAAGAGGACCCAGAAGAAGAAGTGTGGGAAGATCACATGGAGGTTTCTGAGATGGGCTCTAACGTCTATGACCCAAGAGATGGAGGGGTTATAGACATATCATCCGAGCATGGCCCTGAAGAGTCTCCAGAGTATCACCCGGGTCCTTACTATGATGTGGACGATGATGATGATGATGCTCCAACCTGGCCATAAGTCATCTTTCTTCTTTGAACTCTCTCATAAGTTCCTCAAAAGCCCATATGACCTATCCCTCTTGTATGCCTTATGGCCACCCCTGTACTTTCATTTTTTCGGTTTCTGACCGCCTACATCGTTGTAATAGCCAAACCGTAATCAATGAAGTTATGTTTGCTCCAAATCTAAAGTGTGTTTAATGGATCATTTATTATCAAACTAATTGCAACGTAGGCCTACCTCAGGCAAAAAGAGGTTCTATGTTAGGACGCGCTTTGAATGTCGCTGAATTGGCGTATATATGTGTTACATCTACTTATTTGTTACAACTTTCAATATTTCCCAAACTAACATAGTTTTGTTTTTCTTTGTTTTCCTTTCTTTATTTATCCCCAAAAGTACGTTGATTTGTGTCGACTTGCAAACTAGCTGACTCACGATACAACCTTCGATCGAAGAGAAAGATGACTGATAAAGACGACTTTAACGATGCTGCAAACATAATGATACCTATTGAGAACCCCGAAAGTTCTCGAAATATGATAGGCATCCAAAATGAAGAGAAAATGGCTCACATGGAGCAAGAACTCGAGATCTTGAGGGAAGAATTACGCCAAGTGCGAGACTTGGCCAAACTATAGGCTGCCACTTTCCCTACTTTCAAGACGCCTATCTACTTCGCAAAAGCTGACATGCCGAATCAGCCAGAACAAACTCAACGCGCTCCTACTCACGGTTAAGTACCACCAGCTTCTCCAACCGCAGTCAGGACCGTTCCTGACCTTTCCAACCGCGACCCTACCATACCTACAATGCAGCAGATACTTGGGGCACATGTCGCCGCTCCGTATGAGCCACATGTTCCACCCGTATATGCCGCTGGGGCTCCAACCTTCACTATGCCAGCTGTGGTTAATGTCCAATACGAGGTCGATCAATATGAAGAAATGGAGAAAGATGCTAGGTTGAAAGAAGATGCGTCGATAAATGCCCAGCTTCAGGGTCTGAGAAAAGCATTGAAAAGCTTACAAGTCACTAGAGGGACAGAGAGTCTGGATTATGATGACTTGTGCATTCATCCAGACATTGACATGCCGGTAGGGTACAAGCCACCAAAGTTTGACATGTTCGATGGAAAAGGTGACCCACACGCACATTTGAGGGCATACTGTGACAAGTTAGTCGGTGTAGGGAGAAATGAGAAGTTGAGGATGAAGTTGTTCATTCGGAGTCTGTCTGGAGAAGCATTGACCTGGTATACCCGCCAAGACCCTCGCAAATGGCGTGACTGGCAGGAAATGGCCGAGGACTTCATGACTCGTTTCAGATTCAATACTGAAATTACTGCTGACAGATTCTCATTGGCCAATATACAGAAGAAGCCATCTGAGAATTTCCAGGAATATGCACGACGTTGGAGAACTGAGGCCGCGAGGGTGCAACCACCACTAGATGAGAGTGAGCTCTCGAAGTACTTTATTCGAGCTCAAGAAGGTATCTACTTTGACAAGATGATGTCAATGATGGGTCAAAAGTTTGCAGAATTGGTCAAGATGGGAGACTTTATAGAGGAAGGTGTCAAATCTGGGAAGATTCAGTCTATGGTCGCATTGCAAGCTGCAAGTAGGGCTATACAATCGGGTTCCATTGGCGGCATCAAAAAGAAAAGGGAGGATGTTTCAGCTGTCACTTACCAACCAGGAGGACCATCTCACCGATACCCCAATAATCCCCAAATCGCTGCGCATACTTCATACGTCCCAGTGTATAATACCCAACCACACTATAACCCACCCCGAGCACCAGCATACCAAAACCCTCCAAGACCATATGTCCCTGTCCAAGCACCAATTCACCAAAATAGACCAGCATATGCACCAAGACCACGTCCAAATCCTGAAGCTAGAAATGCTCGCGCTTACACACCGATTGCTGAGCCCTATGCTCAATTGTTTGAGAGGTTGAGGACAGCGGGAGTGCTGCAACCAGTTGAAGGAAAACTTCCTGATCCAATCCCTCGTAATTTTGATGGGAACAAGCGATGTGCTTACCACTCGGGAGTCCAGGGACACGACACAGAAGATTGTTATGGTTTGAAGAACCAGATCGAGTCTTTGATCAGGAGAGGAGTAATCAAATGCACTCCAGCACCTCCCAATGTGAACAACAATCCCTTGCCAAACCATGAGAATCGGGAAGTCAACATGGTTACTCTGGATGACGAATATGGGACCCCCGATTATCTAAACATAGATTAAGCGGATGCCATGACGTCTTCGGCGCAACCTGTTATCACTGTTCAACTAAGGAAACCTCTGACTGTCCAAACATATCTCCCAAGAGTTGTAGTGACCACTCTAATTGCTAAGAAGCCTGAGTATGACACCAAAGCAGTCCCTTGGGACTATCGAGCAAGTGCCAAGGGCAAGATGATCGACACTGTCGTGGCTCAAGGGATGACTAGGTCGGGGAGGTGTTTTGCCCCAGAGGACCTAAATCAAAGAGTTCTTGGAAAAGAACAGAATCCAAAGAAGAATATTACCGATGCTGAAGCCGCAGAGTTTTGGAAGAAGATGCAGTCTAAAGACTATTCGGTTGAAGAACAATTGAAGAAGACGCCATCCCACATATCCATTTGGTCTTTGCTTATGAGTTCTGAAGCTCATAGGAATGCTTTGATGGAGATGTTAAGCGGAGTGATAATTTCAAAAGAGACCACAAGTGAGACCTTAGCTGCAACGATTGGAAGAATAGTGGAAGCTAACAAGATTTCTTTCCATGATGATGAATTGCCCGCAGAAGGGGCTGGGCACAACAAAGCGCTTCACATCGCAGTCAAATGTTGTGATAAGATTGTGACTCGAGTTTTAATTGATGGTGGCTCTGGATGCAACATTTGTCCTTTCACCACTCTGAGGAATTTAGGTGTTAATATGGGAGATATAAAAGAAAGTCGTGTGAAAGTTAGAGCCTTTGATGGGGCGCAAAGAAGTGTCATCGGAGAGATCTATCTCACATTACAGGTGGGGCCGGGTGAATTCCCTATTCTATTTCAAGTGATGGATGTATCATCCAACTACAACCTGTTGTTGGGAAGACCATGGGTTCACATGGTAAGAGCGGTTCCTTCCACTCTTCATCAATGTGTAAAGTTTGAGTGGGGTCACACAGAAGTTACCATCCACGGAGAACTCAGTCACCCCATTCATTCTGTTAATTCTATCCCAATCACCGATGAATTAGACGGAGCCACCTTTCACACCTTGGAAATCATGCAAGCTATAAGGGTCAATGAGGGAGCAGAGCCTGAAGAAACCAAGTTGTCAAGTGCAGCGAAAATGGTTGCGTCAGAAATGTTGAAGTATGGATATTAGCCTAAAAATGGACTTGGACCTAAGTCCAATGGCATAGTTGAGCCAATCCAGCTGAAGCATCAGAGAGGCACCAACGGACTAGGATATGAGCCTTCCTCGGGAATAGATTGTCATGGGTCAAGCGATACAATCTTTGTACCAGAACAATCTTTTATTCCAGATCAAGCTGGCGTTGATGACATCACAGAAGGATTAGGCAATCTGTTCGTGGCCATGGTAGAAGAAGAGGAAGGGATAAATCTCAACAAGTTGACCATTCGTGATGCCAAACCTGGAGAAATCTTGCAGAATTGGACCACTAGCCCGTCCCTGTTTCAACCAAAGTCTTGGTAGTGTGGAAAAGTAGTCTTAATTTTAAAATTCGCATGATCAAATTGAGGCTTGAATCATGCCCAATCTTTTGTTGCTTGCCTCTTCTAAAAGCTAGAATGCTTTGAAATAAAAGTCTTTATTTTCTTTAAAAAAAAATCTCGTTATTTTAAATATCTATTTATTTTTACTTACCTTTTGCACTTTTCAGCACTCATATTAATAAAAATCCTCGTTCAACGGTTATGACATGTAATGAATCCACCAAGCAAGATGAAAATGATGGACAAGATCACGAAGAGTATGATGAAACCATGATGCCTGAAAATCTACCACACGAGATTGAGCAGGTTGAAAGTCAGAAAAAACCCAATATGGATGAAACAGAGGTTGTCAACTTAGGAGATGAGGAAATCATGAAGGAGACACGAGTTAGCATATATTTGGAGGCGGAAAGAAAGCAAGAATTAACAGAATTGCTTAAGCAGTATGTTGACGTATTTGCTTGGTCTTATGATGACATGCCAGGATTGAGCACTGATATTGTCTCGCACAAATTACCGATTGATCCCACTTGTCTACCTGTTAAGCAAAAGACAAGAAAATTCAAGCCAGATTTGAGCTTAAGGATCAAGGAGGAGGTAACTAAGCAAATTGAGGCGAACATTGTAAGGGTCACAAATTACCCCACATGGTTAGCCAATATTGTGCCTGTGCCAAAAAAGGATGGAAAGATCAGAATATGTGTGGACTATCGAGATCTCAACAGGGCCAGTCCTAAGGATGATTTCCCTCTTCCAAATATTCATATACTCATCGATAATTGTGCAAAACATGAGTTACAATCATTTGTCGACTGCTTTGCGGGATATCACCAAATCCTGATGGATGAAGATGATGCAGAGAAGACAGCGTTTATCACTCCATGGGGAGTGTATTGCTACAGAGTAATGCCGTTTGGTCTCAAAAATGTCGGTGCGACCTACATGAGGGCCATGACTACCCTTTTTCACGATATGATCCACAAGGAAATTGAAGTGTACGTGGATGATGTCGTTATCAAATCCAAAAGAAGTTCAGACCACCTGGATGACTTACGAAAGTTCTTCGAGAGGTTACGTAAGTATAATCTGAAGTTGAATCCAGCAAAGTGTGCATTTGGAGTACCTGCGGGAAAACTATTGGGATTCATCGTTAGCAGGAAAGGCATAGAGTTAGATCCATCAAAGATAAAGACAATCCAAGAGCTACCTCCACCCAAGACCAGGAAAGATGTGATGAGTTTCCTGGGAAGACTGAATTATATCAGTCGGTTCATAGCTCAATCTACAGTGATCTGCGAACCCATATTCAAGTTACTGAAGAAGGATGCTGCCACAAAATGGACAGAGGAATGCCAAAGGGCATTTGATAGAATCAAAGAATACTTGTCCAACCCACCAGTATTGGTCCCACTAGAGCCTGGAAAGCCATTGTTATTGTATCTATCTGTCATGGATAATGCATTTGGATGTGTATTGGGGCAGCATGATGAGACAGGTAGAAGAGAGCAAGCGATTTACTATTTGAGCAAAAAGTTCACACCATACGAGGCAAGATACACGTTGTTGGAACGAACATGTTGCGCTTTGACTTGGATTGCGCAAAAATTTAGGCATTACCTGTCTGCATACACCACGTACTAGATCTTAAGAATGGATCCACTAAAGTACATCTTTCAGAAGCCCATGCCTACGGGTAAACTGGCGAAATGGCAAATTTTGTTGAGTGAGTTTGATATTGTGTATGTGACACAAAAGGCTATCAAAGGACAAGCCCTGGCTGATCACCTCGCAGAAAACCCGGTGGACCAGGATTACAAGCCACTCGCGACCTACTTCCCTGATGAAGAGGTTTTGTTAGTAGGAGAAGACATATCAGAGTCATATGATGGATGGAGAATGTTCTTTGATGGAGCATCAAACTCTATTGGAGTTGGGATAGGAGCAGTCCTAATTTCGGAAACAGGTCAATATTACCCGATCTCAGCCAAGATCAGGTTCTATTGTACCAACAACATGGCGGAATATGAAGCTTGTATTCTCGGACTCAGGATGGCCATCGACATGAATATCAAAGAACTCTTGGTGATAGGAGATTCCGACTTATTGGTTCACCAGGTGCAAGGAGAATAGACCACTAAGAATGTCAAGATCTTGCCTTATCTGCAATATATTAAAAAGTTGAGTAGGAGATTCACAAGGATTGAGTTCAAACATGTCCCTCGAGCTCAAAATGAGTTTGCCGATGCTTTGGCAACATTGTCCTCAATGATTCAACACCCAGACAAAAATTACATCGACCCTATTGATATAGAGATACATGATCAACATGCATACTGTTTTCATGTAGATGAGGAACTGGATGGAAAACCCTGGTACTATGACATCAGAAGATTGATAGAAGCACAAGAATATCCTGAAAATTCCACAAGCAACCAAAAGCGGACTTTGAGGAGGATGGCCAATCATTTCTTCCTTAACGGAGAAATCTTGTATAGGAGAACTTCAGATTTAGGATTGCTAAGATGCGTCGACGCCGCAGAAGCGACAAAGCTTTTGGAAGAAATACATGCAGGAACATGTGGACCTCACATGAATGGGTTCACTTTGGCAAAAAAGATTTTAAGAGCTGGATATTTTTGGATGACCATGGAGAGAGATAGCATTCGATATGTGCAAAAATGTCATCAGTGTCAAGTGCATGGAGATTTTATACAGGTTCCACCGAATGAGCTCAATGTGATGGGTTCCCCTTGGCCATTTGCCGCTTAGGGCATGGATGTTATTGGACCCATAGAGCCTCCCGCGTCAAATGGACATCGTTTCATCCTGGTGGCTATCGATTATTTCACGAAATGGGTCGAAGCTTCGACATACAAGGCAGTGACTAAGAAGGTAGTGGCAGACTTTGTTCGCAATAACATAGTTTGTCGGTTTGGAATTCCGAAATCAATCATAACAGACAATGCAGCCAACCTCAACAGCGATCTTATGAAGGAAACTTGTGAAAGGTTCAAGATTGCTCATCGAAATTCCACGGTTTATCGGCCACAGATGAATGGAGCAGTTGAAGCTGCAAATAAGAATATCAAGAAGATTTTAAGGAAGATAGTAGACAGTCATAGGCAATGGCATGAGAAGCTACCATATGCTTTGCTCGGTTATCGCACCACAATCAGAACATCAACTGGGGCAACTCCTTATATGTTGGTTTATGGTTCAGAAGCAGTAATACCTGCTGAGGTGGAAATACCATCTTTAAGGATTATCCAAGATGTTGGTCTCGACGATGCAGAATGGATACGTAGCAGGCATGAACAATTGATGCTCATCGATGAAAAGAGGATGGATGCGGTTTGTCATGGCCAACTCTATCAGAACAGAATGACCAAAGCCTTCAACAAAAAGGTCAGACCTCGACAGTTCGCGCCGGGGCAGTTAGTATTGAAGAAGATCTTTCCTCACCAAGGAGAAGCAAAAGGGAAATTTGCACCAAATTGGCAAGGACCCTACATAGTTCATAGGGTGCTCTCAGGAGGAGCAGTAATCTTAGCAGAAATGGACGGCAGAGTAAGCGCAAAGCCAATCAATTCAAACGCCATCAAGAAATACTACATCTGAAGACCTCAAGATTAGCTTATTTTGTGTACTTTTGCATTTTTCAATGTAACAGAACTACGTCTAGACCTGACTTCCCACGGTGGGGTACGTAGGCAACCCACATCGGATCCGGTCTCTCTTAGAAAACCCAAAATCATCATTTCCATGTATTTAGAACTACGCTCGACCTGAATTCCCTCGGTGGGATACGTAGGCAATCCTTGTCGGATTCGATCCCCTTATATTTTTTACTTTTTTATTGTATTGGAACTACGTCCTGACCTAATTCCGCTTGGATACGTAGGCAGCCTGAGTCAGGCCCGGTCATTGCATTTCATATTTTTTACTTTTCTCTTGTATTCGAACTACGTCCTGACCTGATTCCGCTTGGATACGTAGGCAGCCTGAGTCAGCCCGGTCATTGCATTTTCATATTTTTCACTTTCCTCTTGTATTTGAACTACGTTACGACCTGATTTCACTTGGATACGTAGGCAGCTTGAGTCAAGCTCGGTCATTGCATTACATACTTCTACTTCTCCCTTTTTGTATTCGAACTACGTTACGATCTGATTCCTATCTTGGGGATACGTAGGCAGCTTGAGTCAACCTTGGTCATTGCATTACATACTTCTATTTCTCCCACTTGTATTCGAACTACGTTATGATCTGATTACTATTTTTGGGGATACGTAGGTAGCCTGAGTCAGGCTCGATCAATTCTCTGCATACCCTTAGGAAACATTTCTCATAGTTAGCGTAACCTCAGAATATTAAAGAATATTGATCGTCGCAGTGTCTGCAAAAGAGCTAGGAAATCTTCATCAGAAGGGTAAAAGCTACAGGAGGACTATGTTGGATATAGTCAACAAAACGGAAAGCTCAATGAACTTCGGAACATGTCATAATCTAAAAACGCTGGAGAATTACAATCTATATATATATACACACACCTAATATATGTAGTATACTTATTTTTGGAAAAACAAGTTAATTATTTTCAACAATATTTTTCTACTCATCCACCTACCAAGTCTCTAGGTTAAGAAATTATGTGCGGTACTGAGGAGGTGTCGAAGGATTCTAGTGACGAGGCTTCAGTCCACAAGTCGATCCAAATCAACACCCCCTCCCAAACTAAAATTTTCTTTGAGTGCAGGAACACAGGAATCAAGAAAATAACATCAAGTTTTGGGGCATGACCAGACACGCCATTCAACTTCTCACAATCATAAGCCAAAATACTCTTTCCCTACTTTATTTCCCCGAAGTACTTCAACTTGCATCTTACGTCTAAATATATTTTGTTTAAATCTTTGCAGGTACACTCAAGATCTAGATCAAATACTGAAGAAAAGAGGGCCCTCGTAGGAAATAGGATGGTTAATTTTCTATCAAAATAACTCCACCAATTGGAGCTTGTAACAAATATCGTCAAACTCCGCCAACCGGAGGTTGTACATAGCAAGCATCGTCAAACTCCGCCACCAGGAGGTTGTACATAGAAAACATCATCAAACTCTGCCACCAGGAGGTTGTACATAGCAAACATCGTTAAACTCCGCCAATCGGAGGCTGTACAAAGCAAACATCGATCGAATTCCGCCAATCGGAGCCTATATATAAGCAAAGAAGCAATACTCCATCAATCGGAGACTAACATCGTAGAGACGTCACCGATGCTCCACCGACCGGGGGCACGCAAGCATAGCGACGCTGTCATACACTAACAATTAAATTTACATTACAAGCTTTACACAGCCGGATACAGGCTCTTACATTACAACAGTCCCGCCAGTCGAGGGCTTTTACATTACAAGTTTTACACAGCCGGATACAGGCTTTTACATTACAACAGCCCCGCCAGTCGAGGGCTTTTACATTACAAGTTTTACACAGCCGGATACAGGCTTTTACATTACAACAGCCCCGCTGGTCGAAGGCTTTTACATTATAAGTTTTACACAGTCGGATACAGGCTTTACATTACAACAGCCCCGCCAGCCGGAGGCCTTACATTACAAGTTTTACATAGCCGGATACAGGCTTTACATTATAACAACCCCGCCAGTCGAGGGCCTCTACATTACAAGTTACTTTACCTACATCACACTCACAACACAAAAAGAGACGTCAACAGTCGTCTGAACATCTACACTCTACTCTTTACATTACTATTTCAATTTATAATCCTTGAATCGCAGCTGGTACTTTTCACCCTTTTACATGTTTTGCAGGACAAAGCATTACAACGAAGAACTCCCTCTAAGCAGCAAACTAGGGCAAGTTAGTGCAATGTCAAGCATCACTAGCTACGTCAAGGATTCACTTTCAAAACTCAACTCAACTCGATTTTCAGAAGTTCAGATTTAAATTTCACTTATAGCTCTTTCATGTCTCAGTTCATTGTAACTCGACACCGGGCATTCTTTTTAAAATTCATCTACCAGGAGTCTTTAGTAGAAATTGCTACGGAGCATCTCTCATACAAGTTTCTTTAGAACTGTATCTCATCCCTCTATTCGTGCTAATCTCTTCGTACCCCACCACAGAAAGATTTCAGTATTATCATAATTCAATACTGGGGCAAATTTTTAGTAAAATTTGCTATGTTCTCGAACTACATGTGGCCTGATTTCTCATGAAACCTGAGATATGTAGGAAGCTCGGAAGCCAGAGTTCGGCCATAACTCCATAAACATTCTTGTCAAGTTATTGCTCAAAGTGTATTTCGTGGGTCGCCTAAAATTGGATTGTGTCAATATTTCTTTGCCCACGTCTTCTTTACTCTCTTCCATGGACAAAGAAAGGGGCAAGCTATTGACACCCAATTTTGACTCTCCACATTTAACTATAGTTATAATTATAATAATAATAATAATAAAATATATATGTTATGAAATTTTTCATAGGAATACAAAAAAAATTATTATTTGACGATAAATTTATGTTATTTCTTATAAAAATTAAAGATATTATATTACTACTTACTTTCTCATTTTTTTTAAAATAAATGTTGTTCTTGTTAAGAATTGAATCTATTTTTTTTTTGTTTATTCAAATATAATTCCTTTTGTCGCAATAGATATTTTTCATACATTTATTAAAATTAGGAAGCTTAGTTAATTGATGATTTACTAATTTATATTAATTTAATTTTAAGAGTGACTAATTTTATCAAATAAGCTAATCTTGCAAAATAATTATCACTTATGGCTATTTAATAAAGAAAGTAGTTATAATTTAAATGAATTTAATTTCAGCAAATTTGGCAATCCAGGTCTTATTAAACCGGCCAATCCGTGTATGCCACGTAGGCGAGCACCTGGATTGTGCTTCTTTAGATTCGATCTCAGCCTTACAATCTAATCTAACGGCCTCAATTAATTCATCCTTTTACTATATATATATATAATTGTTATTTATTTTTAAACTCTTTATTTTTACCAACCGTCCGATCAAATTCGGACGGTCCAAATTAAATCCCAAATTGTTTTCATTTTTTTTCCAAAATAAGTACAACCCATCAGCCACACTTCTTTTTTTTTTTCAGAATTTTCTCCTTCCCCATACGTTTCTCTTCCCAAAAAACTGCCCCTCTCCCATCAAACTCTTTTCCTCTCCTCTCCCATCGATCTCTCTCTCCTCTACATTGTTTTCGCCTACAGACCACCGGAAAATGGCAATTTTCGGTGGTCATCAATATATCTCCCCACGTCGTCCATCAATCACAGCCCCTTTCTCTATCAACTTTACATCTTTTCCGATTTTATTTTGACCCAAAGAAGGCCTAGAAGTCTCGACCATCATCATTGCTCCGCCTGAAAAGTGGGGGATGCGAAGAACCATCGGATTTTTGGTTCGTCTCACCCTTAATCTTATGAGTACGAGAGTGGAATCCTCTCCCAAAATCGCCTATAAAGGGCAGGCTTCTTCCAATTTGGAAATCATCCAGAAACATCCGGAAAAATCAAGAAAAGAATCGATTAACGTTAAAAAAAAAAAACAATCTGATATCAGGGAGAAAATTCGAGAATCAGCGGTTTGTTTGTCTCTTTTCTCTTTACTTCTCAAGTTTGAGTTCGGGAAAAGAGTTCGAAGTTGGAATCTCTTGACGTCAAAAGCTTTAGTTTGCTGCTCCAAGGAAGGTAATTTCGTCTCCTCTTACATTTTTATGCGGTTGTTATATGTTGAACATTTGATATAGAATCTGTTATTATGTATATTTGATTCCCCTATTTTAACCCTTACCTTAATTTCGTTTTGTATATCTCTGGGCAGTAGGCATAAGTCAAGCTTAGTGGAGTTGTTTGAATGTTACGTGTTGATCATTATATTCATTAAACTTGATTTTGCATCCATGTAACTAGCCGAATCTATGACTTGCTTTGCTCGCAATAGTTTGATGTTTACTTAGTCTCCGCTTTGAGTATGGTAACTATGTCGCACGGTTTCATCAGTGTTTGTTTGAATCACAACTTGAGTGCTGGCCGTGTCCCTCTTATGTTTCAGCTGCTCATATTGTTAATATAAACTCAAGTCAGAATCGGCTTAGAAAGCATAAGACATGTTTATATTGCTGTTTGTAAGTTCTGCAATATGATTTCATAAGATGTTTAGCCTGATTTAATTGCTCTCTATTGCTAAGTGTCATTCAAGTCCAGAAGCTGAAGATTTAAATTAGCAAGTTCCTTTATTTTTGGTTTCTACCATTCCTCAATTTCAATACAGTCTTTCGTTTCGATCGTCTGCAAATGTTTATTTTGAGTTACACTTTAAAATATGAGTACCATGTTTAATGTCTAAATCTCCACATTTAGTTCCAAGTAGGATAGGTATTATCTCTCTTGCATCTAAATTCCCGAACCTTGATTAAGTTATAGATTATTTTTGTTTTCCTTTGGTTTATACTAAAGTAATGAAAATTATGGGATATCTAATACTTTGGTATGAATCATAGCACAAGTCGTCATACGAATGGTAGTTTATTTCAAGTTAAAGTATGCCTAAGAATTAATATGGTGAAGTGGGCTGGGAGCTTTAATATGCCCTGTTTAGTTTCAAAATTGTAACATGTTACTGTTGATATCATTCTGCTCTAAATATATCAGATTGATCTTCATATGAGTTAGGTCCCAAATGACTAAGGCAGCTTGCTCGACTTTCTGCCCCCCTATTTGTTTTGGACTTTTGGTTTTAAGTTAGTAATGAGGAAAAGAACTTTAATGTTACTCAAAACATGTGAAATAGTTCATTATCAGTAGCTTTTCTCTACTTATTTGGTGTATTTTTCAGTTAGTATTGTCCTTTTGTTTTGTTGTCCAGTGATGCTTCACGACACCTCTCTTAGATATTTAAATGAGTATGTCTAAGTTATGCGAGATACTAATGGCTTAGATATCTGGATATAGGATAGAACATGGACAATTTCATCAAGTGATTGCCTCATTTTCGGGCTCAGACTAAGTGCACCATTTACTTTTGCTGAAAATCTGCAGATTTCAGTCTGTAATAGTTGCTGTCTCATTGCGAATTTGATAGATTAAGTTTGCTTTAGCTCCACTTAATAGCTGATCCCATGAACTGCTCGATAAAAGAAGAGTAATAGCATTAGCTAGACAACAAGTATATTGTTAGTTAGGATGTACTTCTTTGTGATGTACTGTTGCTGCTTATTTTTTATATATTTAGTAAGTCATAAGAACTAAAGTTTAGATTTGTTTGGGTAGTTAATTGCCTCACAACTTTATTATACATGGTGTAAGTTCTTCTACCTAAAACGTGAATGACTAGCCACATTAAATTAGTTAGGAAATCTGCTTAACTCCAAAAAATGATAAAGCATTTGTATCACTCTGTTCACCGATTTAGCTTAAGATTGTGCTAATTTTTTTTAATTTTTTTTGTATCTTATTTTTGTACATGTACACTTGGAAGCACACTTGGAGTTGTGACATAACTCCATCTCTGTCCAAATCAGAGAAGCGACCAACATGCCTACATTATCGCTTGTGTCTAGCGGCCCCATCGCATCGATAGTGTCTAGTGCCTCTTCTTCTCTTTAAGAATTTATGTCCTCAAAATATGCATAAGTTTTGCTTCTAATTAACGTTATAAAATTGTAGCTTTATGTTTGACATTTACTCTTGTTTACCGTGTTTTGTAGAGGACATTATGCTATATTGGTGAGCTTATTTCGTTTCTTCAATTAATGTCATACTTATAGCGATGCCACATATAGGATGTTACGACTATTATTTGTTTTCGACCATTCGTTACTAACAACATTTGTAGCTATATTTTACTCAGAATAAGAGTCCAAAATGTAGATTCTAAAGGTTTAAAAGTGCAGATTTCTTAGGGGTAACAATTTGAGCATTAAAATGCACATTTTGAGTCCAATAAAACACATCTTTCTTAAAACTTTGTAAGTGTATTTAGTACGTAGGAGTGTTTATGTTTTAGAGTAATAATACAACTTTTTGAGAACTTTTAAAACGGGTAGATTAGTCGATAGAACACAAGTTTCAAATGGAATGCAATTATTATTTTCTTTTAAAACAAAATGGCCTAAAATTTGGTTCCCGTCCTTTAAGTTATTTTATTATTTTTATTTTGAAAAAAAAAAAAAACTTTTACCCAATAAATCATATCCATTTTTTAAGTCTCTGGCTCGTTAAAGAACAATAATTAAATCTTAACTAATTTTCTCTAAAATTATAGTAGACATTGTTTCATTCTCTAGATTGTTTATAGTTATCATTTTATAAAAACTCATACATTAACACTTTCTTTTAAAGCTAGTTTATATTATGTTAATACTTCCTCTTAAACCCTTTTTGTGTAAGTTCTCTTTTAATTAATCTAATTTTGTTCGGCTAACTATTTTTTTTTTTAAAACAAACCCTTTTCAAATAAAAGAGCTTTCAATCTCTCTCCCTTAGGAAAATTAGGATCTCTTACCTAGAATTATATAAGTTTTAGTAGACCCTTAATAGGAGTTAACCTTAACATTATTTAGTCCATTATTTAGATGCCCTAATTCTTCATCTTTGAAATAATTAAGCGACTTTTAGACCCTTCAAGGCTAAAGGTGGAGGAGTAATGAGTTGGGGTGGGTAACCAATAATTAGGCCCGTTTTATATTTCTTTTACATCATCCCTTTTCGAAAATATATTTACTATTATCACTTTTTCAAATCAAATATTTCTAAAACTCTAATCTCTTAACATTGCTCTTTCAAATTTCAAATATGCCAACAGGTTGCAAATACAAGGTACATACATATAAGTCATACATATAAAGGTATCAATTTTATATTTTAGATTTGTTATTCCCTACACATGACCTATTATTTTGTTGTACTCTACTACCACTTTTACAAATGTTACTTATTTATTTTCATAGAATTTATAAAATTCCTACACTCGAATATGCATATCATTTTACTACATCTCACTTTTACAAATGTCAACTTATCTCTACATGTAAAAAGAATGATAAACATTCATATATTTTACATAACTTACATGTATATACCACACTTTATAATAAACATATTTAAGATTACAAACCTTCATATAATATTTTAACATCTAGTATTTTTTATTCTATTTTATTTTAGAAAACTCCATTTTACGTATTTTCATTCAAATTACACATCCCATATTACTACGTATTCACACCCAACTACTATCTTATTTTCATTTCATGTCTTAAATAAGACGTCAGGTTCTCGCAAAATTCAACATCTATATTTTTAGGGTAATTTTACAACTATATATATATTTTTACATACAAATTTATCATACATTTAAGTACATTTATTTATTTATTTATTTTACAATATGATAAAATACTACTATTAAAGCTATTTTATAAGACTAATATATGTCGTACCTTGTAGTGTACTCTTTTTCTTAAATATAATAAAATTTACTTATCATTGATTTTAAAACAAATAAATAAACACGTTTTCCTAATTATATTTTCTTAAATTAAGTTTAAGGACTATCTTCGGATAGGCTTTGAGGGATGCTTAACACCTTCCCCTCGAGTAACCAAAACCCTTACTCAGAATCTCACTGATTTCGCAAATCAAAACAGAGTTTACATTTACATAAAAAATGGTTTTCCTAATATTTTCCTTAAAATTTAGGTGGTGACTCTAAAACAAAACAATATTTTCCAAAATCAGAGTGCCAGCCACATTATGTTGTGAACTGTTTCGGCCGGTTCGAAATAGGGTGCGACAGGTACAAGAGCTTCTAAGAATATGAAATAACATAAAAGAAAAAAGGACACAACTTCCACTATGCGCAATGAGGAATAAAATTGTCGGAGATCATCATCGTCTTCACCTAAGAAACATCACTAACCCTGCAACCATAATATGCCAAGTGGCATATCAAAAGTAGTATCTGTATAAACAACACGTACTAATACGTATCATCGGCCAGTCCGAATTTACCACATAATATCATGTAAATATTCAGAAGAAACCATGCAATATGAAAATCACCAAACCCAACCTCTAGTCACACACTCTTACTATTCCGATTGAATGATCATAACCCATAAACCTTATTTCCAGTCTTCTTACCTCATTATCCTGTCAATTTTATCATTAAACATTCAACATTTTTATCACGTTAAGGCTTTCCCAAGACTACCCTTTATGTCACCTTAAGGCTAGCCTACCTTGTATGCAAACACCACATGTACCTCACTCTAAGGTTTCATTTCACCACCCCGACCCTTAGCCACCTTGACTCTAGCCCTTTCTATAATAAATGTTCTAAATCACTTTAACAGACATATAAATAAACTATGCACAAGACCCCATTCATCAATCGAACCTAAACAATCACATGAGACATATCTAAACCATCATCATAACACATACCTAATTTCAAGTAACGTGAACCACTCAGAAATCCTTAAGACATCTACTACAATGTTTAACATGCAAACTCGATCTATATTAGAATCATAGCTGCATTAAATACAATAAACAGTCTAGTAATAGACCCCCATGATTAATATATAACAATGAAATAACTCGTTTCACTCATGAAACCAACACATAGAATACCACCAAACATGTACCAGGCATGGTACCCGAGCCAACTATATAGTAACATGTATCAGGCGTAGTATTTGAGTCAACTGATAATAAAATTTATACCAAGCGTGGTATCCGAGATAACTATAGATATTTTGTATCATGCATGGTACTCGAGTCAATCAATAATATCTACGAGGTATGGTACCCAAGTCAACCAAGAGATATCATGTACCAGACGTAGTAACCGAGTCAACCAAGTGATATCATGTATCAGACGTAATACCCGAGTCAACCATAGATATATCGTACTAGGCTTGTACCTGAGCAAATTGATAAAATGTACTAGGTATGGTACCCGAGCCAATCAAGATATATCTTATATCAGGCGTTGCATCAGTGCCAATGGAATATTTGTACCAGATGTGGTACTCGAGTTAATTGATGAATAACAAACATCACAGAATCACAACCATACTTATAAAAACACAAGTAATTAGGACAAGTTCATTACATGAGATTGACAATCGGATATCATTAATATTTATTCCTTTACTAGACACAAGTGTTCGTGCTAGCACAGGTCCAATATCTGTTATTTTTTGTCTCACTTTATCTAACATAGATAAAATTTAGAAAGTCAATCAAATTTTAATATGATTTTTAAATATTTTAAGTTTTTAATTATTGTAATTTAGAGTACTTTTTACGTAATTTTAAAATAATAAATGTTACTTCTCTTGTCCCAATATATGTAGCACAAATAGAATTTCAAGAGTCAATATGTTGTTAATAGTTGAGATTTACAATACTTTTTGCGTAGTTTCCAAATTAAATAATATATGTTACTTCTTTTGTCCCATTTTATGTGACACAGATAGATTAATTTTATGAATCAATCAAATTTTTTATAAGCAATCGATTTTTTATATGTTTTTTTAAAAAATGTTTTAAGTTGTCAATTATCATGATTTATAGGATTTTTGCGCAATTTTCAAATATATAAAAAATTAAAAAAATAAGACAAATAAATTAAAATGAAAATAAAAAAGTAGGCAAATGTATATGTAAGTGTGGAACCACACAGGTGAAGTAGATGCTGATTGTCACCTGTACGATTATACACACTTATATGTAAGTAGTAGATTTCCTAAGCATGCATTACAAATTTCTCCGTTCATTATATTTAAATCATTTTTTCATAATTTAATTATACACTTTTGTGGCTCATTATTTTATTTTTTTCCAAAAAATAATAATTCCTTTTTTTTCTTTATCAATTAGCAGGAAAATAACTTATTCTAATTTATTGTATACAAAAAATAATATGTCAGTAGTAGTTAAAGTATATTGGTTTAGTTGATGTATATCATATATGCCTGAATATCACGAGGGATTGGTTCATTCTTTTCTTTTCAAAAAGAAAATTAAAAGACATTCTTCAAATGTATATAATATTTGCATGGTATATATATCATATACTGAAAGAGTATCATAGAGATCTAGTTCATTCATTCAATAAAAACATTCAATCCTTAATGACATCATGATATATAAAATATAATAATAGAGTATCATAGAAGACAAATTCATTTCTTCACAAAATCTCAGTTCTCTTTGATACCCACATGATATAAATCATATATTGATATGGTATCATAGGGAATTGGTTCATTCCTTTAGAAGAAAAAATACCACTAATCCTCCATGATACTCAGATGGTATATATCATATACCTATAGAGGACTAACCCATTCCTTCAAAAAGGAGTACAGATTCTATGATACCAACGTGATATAAAGAGTTAAATACAAACTATTTCTCATCTAGTATACTTTTTTGAAAAACACTTGTCAAATTAAATTGATTATAGAATTTTGACTTTATCAAGAACTCCCTAATCAACTATATATAAAAAAAAAAAAAAAACCAAGCAACATAAATTGTTATTTAGAAGCTAAAAAAATGTAGTTTTTCCTTCTAAAGTATTTTTTCGAAATACGCTTTCAAGAAAATATACTTAGAAGCACTTTTTAAGAGTTTGGTCAAACACTAATTACCAACTGCTCAAATGTATTTTGAAATAGAATTAATCAAACACAAACTATTTCTCACCTAATATACTTTTTTGAAAAACATTCGCCAAATTAAGTTGATTATAGAAGTTTAACCATATCAAGAATTCCATAATCAACTTATAAAACAAATAATCAAGCAACATAAATTGTTATTCAGAAGCTAAAAAAGTATAAATTTTCCTCTAAAGTACTTTTTTTAAATACGCTTTCAAAAAAAAATACTTAGAAGCACTTTTTAAGAATTTGGTCAAATATTAATTAGTAAATGCTCAAATGTATTTTGAAATTTAATAAGTCAAACACAAATTATTTCTTACCTAGTATATTTTTTTGAAAAACACTTGTCAAATTAAGTTGATTATAGAAGTTTGACCATATCAAGAACTTCATAATCAACTATATAAAACAAATAATCAGTCAAATACCTTTTAAAAAAAACATATCGATCGGCTTAAAGTAACCATCAAATCAGACTATGTAAAAGATTAACAAAAACATTATTTATTCTTGGAATAATACAAAATATTTGGCCCAAAACCTTATCTAATATACTAAAATAAAACAAATAGCAATGGATAATCAATGGTGATCGATAAATATCAATGGTATCTCTATAAAAAAAAATGTAAAACTTGTGGCGAGGATAGGCTCAAAACTCGATAAATTTAGAAGAAAAAAACTCGATGGGACATAGGGTTATCATATTTCTCAAATTTGTGTAGCTTTGGAGGTATTCAAATGATTTGATTTTGATCTCCCTTTTGATTTACAACATTAAAAAAATAATTTTAGAAACCTCTCCTAGCTAGGTATCATTTCCTAAAATTAATCTTGCATTTGATTTACAATATTGAAGTTACCTCTCAATCTTATTTTAATGACAGTTGATGAAATATTTCAAGTTGTTCGTACTCCTAAAATAACTTGGGATTCCTTTCAATGTATAATTCCTATGTTCCCTCGATTATTGGTATAAGCAATAATAATAACAGTATAATTTCATAAAGTGGAATTTAGAAATGATAACATGTACATAGATTTTATTCTTATAAACGCAAAAAGAAGTCAAAAACAATAGTCTATTGGTATATTCAAAACTAAATACTGATAATCAATACAATATATCATCCTAATCTTTCGCTTTAAACGAATGAAGAACCTAATTATGTTTCATTTATAGCAACTAATTTATTATTAATAAATTTCTAAAGAAAAAAAATCCTAAAATTCAGTTGAACTTGAATCCATCCAAAACAAAACTTTCTATTTTTGGGACAGAATATTTATCTGTAGTTGATATAATCATTAAAAAAAATTGTTATAGTTTTTTCCTATTTTTTATATATATATAAATTGCTAACGTTTTTCCTATTTTCTTTATATATAAGTAAAATCTCTTATTTTTGTTCCATATCACATCTTTGGTGGTTCGAATTGTAATATAAAAAATCATTTATTATCGGTATACATCAAATATAGTGCACATCTATAAACAATATAAATATACTATATGATATCTTTTGTTTATTTACATGTGTTAGTAAAATATATGTGAAATTCATATATGTTAGTATGAAATATATATATATATATATATACATGGTACTTTCCAACTGAAAAGTATTTTCTCTTTAACTATTTATCCTATAAATATACAAATGTTATCGTTATATCCCGTAAATTTCTAGCAAAAATATATTTTTAAAAATTAACATTATTCATTTGGGTATATATATATATAAGGATAGAGAGAAATGAGATTACATAGTGAGAAAATAAAATGAGATTTCAAATATTTTTCATAACCGGTTGATTTTTTTTAAAATATGGCAAAAAAATGGAATAAAACCTTCATATTAATAAATGAATTTTGTCTTCTATTAAAATTTGATTTTAAAGTTTAAACCCATTATTTAGTATATAATATTTTTATCTACGTATATTTATAATGGGGTTGCTTATTGGATGGATCATATGGATAATTATGCTTAACGGTTTGACTTATGGAATATCGGATTTTAAATATACTAATTCGTTAGCCAATCAATAAGTTACTGGTTGGTTCGATATCAGATTAGAAATTAACGGATAATTTTCAAGCGGTGTATTGGGTTCAACATTTCATGCTTCCTTCTTTCACTTTCACTCACAATTAGATTGATCTCTCATCAAACAAATCAATTTTTCTAGCTCTATCTAAGCTGGTAATTCAATAATTATAAATCACAATGAGACACATATGAAAGTCTAAATTTTGAGGGTGCAAACACATTAGTATTTACTTAATAAATATACTTACCGTAAAAATATTACTACGATAATTCTTAACGGGTTAACGGTTTACCCAATAAGGAAATTGAGTAATCCGCCCCGTATCGATAAACTATTAACTACATAAAATTTTAATCCATTGACCAATAATTCGATAATTTAATACAAAGCCAATTTTACGATTAACTTATCGATTATGGTTTAATTTTGAACGACCCTAATTTGTCGGTACTAATACTCCAGAAAGGATAGGATTTTATGCGATTAATTTCATGTATTAGTATAAAATGTAAAGAGAATAAACATTTTTGGCAAGATAATCAAAATTGATATGGATCAAGATATTTTAGATAGACATTATTGTGGGAAAATGGAACAATTATAGGTTTTTTTTGAATTATAACGTATATTTTGGTATATTTATTTTTTATAAGAGGACAATGATGCGATATATAGGTAGATAAGTTATAACAATCTTTGACCATTTATTTTTTATATTTTTTGTTGACTAAATTTTATTATTTTTCCTTATAAATACTTACTAATCTTTATTTAATTTCCTATAAATACACTCTACACTCTTTCATCTTCTTCCTTAGTTTCTTTTATTTTTCAAAATACTCTCTGTAAGAAAAATGGTGTTTTTAAAGAATTGTTTTCTTTGTCCCTTTTTAGTGATCATTATTGTGTTATTGTTTTGCTTTAATGAGATTAAAGCTTCTCATGAAGTTTTTAGGAATCTGCAATCGTTGAGTGCAACGAATCCAAGAAAATATCATCGAACTGGTTATCATTTTCAACCGCCTAAACATTGGATCAATGGTATGTATTTTCTATCTAATTCTTTATATTTGTTTGTATATACACGTTGACATGCGTAGACTTTTATATATAATAATGAGTTTTGAGAAGATTTGAGACAAGTTGATGGTTATAAAAAATTGTCATCGATTCATCGCCTCGTAATTTCCTTTCCCATTTATTTTTAAAAGAAGTTTAGTGATTATAAGATTTTATTTGTTGTGATCCAAAATGATATTTATATGTATTTTTCTTAACAAAAATTAATTAGTTGATTTTTTTTCTATAAGGTAGTGGTGGTGCTAAAGAGTGTTTATGTCACTATATCAATAGATTTGGATCGAGTGGTTTAAGGGTTTTGCTATGTGTTGAATTAATATTTTCTTTGTGTTATTTTATATTTGAGAAAATATATGAACATAATTATTGATACTATACCTCTTTGTAAAGAGTAATACAATGATATACATGTATTTTAGACCAAATTTATTTAGTTAAAACGAAAAGTAATACATACATTAATAACCATTTCAAAGGACAATTTTGTCCCCCTAACAAATTGATATTTTTTCATTAATGGTCATAGATTATTATTTATTATGTAACTAATGTAAATTATTAAAATTATTATTATGTAAGTACTTTTGAATGATATCTTCTCCAAAACTACATTCAATTCATTTTAAATACTGCTTTATCCAAACAAATGGTGTCCAAATAAAAATAATATTTTTTAATAGTAATCAAGAAAGCATTAATAATTAAAATATATTCGCAATTAATGTATAATTAATTCAACATTAAAAGATACCAGAAATTAGGAGTTCCAAATTTTATATTTACTAGTTATATTGTAATTTATGTTCAGCTTATTTCAAAAAGAATAATATCATTCTAGATTCAGAAACAATTTCACTTTAATGAAATGATTTATATTTATAGTATGTTTTAAACCATAAGTTTTATTTTATTTTTTCCCTTAAATTTTGTGTTTAGTCTGAATGCATCACATAAATATTAGGTTCAATTGAATCCGATAAATATTTGTTAACTGAACTTTACAAATTAAAGTCCCCATGCATGAATTCTCTGTTAAAAACTACAGTAAATTTCTCTGTTAATAATATGCTTAAAAACACAAATATTTTGTTTTACATTACCTAGATATTTTATGAATAGTCATGATTATTTATAAATTTATAATATAATAGTGTTACTTGTTCGGATATTTTTTATTGTTATTTAAAAATATTGTTATAAGGAACAAAAAAAACATAGCATATATAACACGATAAATTGATTCCAAAGATGATCTTGAATATAATATAAGCTCTATGATTGATTTTCATGTTGTTTTTTTTTTCATATTTAATTGGAATATTCTAATTTTTAAATTTATTACTTTACAATTTCTTTTTAATTGCATTGAAATGACTTTACTAATCATTTTCCATTAATTCTTTTTTATGGTCTTGGTTCGGATGCTTCCAAACAACAAACAATAGATCCTAATGGTAAGATCGAGTTTTATATTTAATAATTTTTACTAAAATTTAGCTAAAATCTCATTTCATTATTAATTTGGTTATTGACTTTGTTCTTTTTTTTTTTATTAGGTCCAATGTATTACAATGGAGTGTACCATCTATTCTATCAGTACAATCCAAAAGGAGCGGTATGGGGCAATATTGTTTGGGCTCATTCAGTATCTATTGACTTAATTAATTGGAATCGTGTAGAGCATGCAATTTATCCATCCAAAGTGTTTGACAAATATGGTACATGGTCTGGTTCAGTCACTATTCTCCCAGATAATAAGCCTGTTATTTTGTACACTGGAATAGTAGATGCTAATAATACTCAAGTGCAAAACTATGCCATACCTGCTGATGTGTCTGACCCATTACTTCGTAAGTGGATCAAGCCTGATAATAATCCATTAATAGTTGCTGACAATAGCATCAATAAGACCCAATTTCGTGATCCAACAACAGCATGGTTGGGCGGAGATGGACAGTGGAGGATGGTGGTTGGTAGTGCTAGAAGACATAGAGGAGTAGCAATATTATATAGGAGTAGGGACTTCTTAAAATGGACCAAAGCCCAACATCCACTTCATTCTTCTTCCAAGACTGGAAATTGGGAATGTCCTGATTTTTTTCCAGTATCATTGAATCATACAAATGGTTTGGACACATCTGTTGATGGTGAGAATGTTAAACACGTCCTTAAAGTTAGTTTGGATGATACAAGATTTGAGTACTATACAATTGGTACTTATGACACAAAAAATGATAGGTATATTCCGGACGATACAATGATAGATGGATGGAAGGGATTGAGATTGGATTATGGTAATTTTTATGCATCAAAGACTTTCTATGATCCTAGCAAGAATCGAAGAGTTTTGTGGGGATGGGCCAACGAATCGGATGTTGTTCCAAAAGATGCTATCAAGAAAGGATGGGCAGGAATTCAGGCTATTCCTCGCAAATTGTGGCTTGATCCTAGTGGTAAACAGTTGGTTCAATGGCCGGTTGAAGAATTAGAAACCCTCAGAAAGAAAAAGGTTGAGCTAAGAAATTACAACTTGGACAAGGGAGAAACGGCTGAAGTTGAAGGAATCACGGCTGCACAGGTTTGAATTTATCTTTTTTGGTTTACAAAATAATGCATCTCTTTGTGTGAAATTGTTCTGAATTATAAGTCACGTATTCGAATCATGAAATCAACCAAAATAACTTATGTCAGAGCACCCTACATCATTCGACTTAGCCTGTGGCCTTTTTAAAAAAAATTGCTGGGATACAAAATGATTCATGCTTTGAATTGATCTTCTGTGTGGCCTTTTTTTTAATTTGTTGGGATACCAAAATGTTCCATGCTTTGAATTGATCTTGTTTTTTATGAAATCATTATGTCAAGACAACATTACAACTAATTTTTGGGTGTTAATCTAATGGCAGGCTGATGTTGAAGTGACATTTTCTTTTTCAAGCTTGAAAAATGCAGAAGAATTTGATCCTAGTTGGACTGATTTTTATGCCAAAGATGTATGTGCCATTAGGGGTTCATCAGTTCAAGGTGGACTTGGGCCATTTGGACTTTTAACATTGGCTTCTGAAAATTTGGAAGAATACACACCCGTATTCTTTAGAGTGTTCAAGGTTCAAGATAAATACAAGGTTCTCATGTGTTCTGATGCATCAAGGTTAGTTTTCTCACTCTTCAGACATCTATTCACCCCGACCCACCTATTTTCTTTAAGTTCTATAAATCGTCTAAATAATTTTTCAAATGATTCGATCATCCAAATGATATTTATAGGATAACCTTAATTTTTAAAGTTTGAAATTAGTAATCTTAAAAATAAATTGTTCTATTTATATCTTTACAATAGAAAACCTTGTTATTGAATTTTTATTTTTTTTATTTTTTGCAATAGGTCATCTGCCAGAAGTAACCCCAAAATGTATAAACCATCGTTTGCTGGATTTGTTGATGTTGATTTATCAGACAAAAAACTATCGCTAAGAAGTTTGGTAAGCTTTTTTGTTATTTATTTTTCCACAAAATGTACTTAAAACTCAAACTTTCTTTTTTCTCCTTGTGTGACATGAAAACTTGTTAACCTATTTCCCCCTTCTTTTTACAGATTGATCATTCTGTAGTCGAAAGCTTTGGTGCTGGTGGAAAAACATGTATTACATCAAGGGTCTATCCAGCATTATCCCTCTTCAGTGAAGCACGTTTACTTGCTTTCAATAATGGTATTGAGACAATCACAATTGAGACTCTTAATGCGTGGAGCATGGATAAACCCGATAGATAAACTAAAATGTTGGGAAAAAAGGAAGAAAATATAATCTATTAATTATTTGTTCTATTTCTATGTTAGCCTTTTTTTATCTTGAAGAGAACTTGTACAAATTTGCTACTTTTGGCTAACTAGGGATAGAATATCATAATATTATAACCAAATTTATCTTTTCTATTAAAACTAAATTTATGTCGTTTGGTATAATATAGAATGGAACTATCTTTCTACTTTGAATTTGTGATTTTGTTTTAATTCAGGAATTTATTAGTCAAATAATATGTTGAAAAACAAGTGATAAACCAAAAAATATATATATGGATAAGATATATCTTGCGTTTATACTTGGCGTTAACATCAGATAAATTTTGACGCTTATACGAAAACAAGATAAAACTATTGAAGAAAAATGAGTGATATGCCCCCATTTTGTAGTCATTAAGAAATGTATAAAAATAAGCTAAAAATTGTCAACTATAGTATAAAAATAAAATGGTGCAAAATTTAGGTGTTCACCCTTCTAATTCCTGTTTGAATGTCTTTTAGGTCATTTGCAGACTAATGCTTCATTTTTTTACATATAAATATTTTAAAAGAATGTAGTAGAATTTTAAAAATAGATCAAAATATGAAAATATCAAGAAAAATACATTAAAACTTGTATAAAATTGGTCAAAAGCATTACAAAATTAAGTTATAAGATATGTACACATTACATAGCAATACCGTAAGTAATTATTAGATTCTCACTAATAGAACAACATATTATGCAAACAATTATAAACACTTCAAAGAATGTTTAAAGAGAAAAAAAAACTTAGGGATATTTAGCTATGATGGCAATCCAAGTACATGTGGCGTTTTTTCGATATATTGTGAGATGTTAAAAATCGTGCATAGGACTGAAATTTGTCTTATTGAGACATTAGCCCTCTAAAATTCATGTCACGATTTAGAAGTTCATGTCTTGTCTTGGGATTGACTTAAGATGTCGTGATTTTCAACTGTACATTTTTTTTAAGAGTTTAAGTTATATACATGAGACAATAATGATCATGAACATTTTATAACCCTTATTTTGTCACCAATTTACTCTGTTTTGCCTTTGGAGTTCTTTTTTTGGCTACTTATATGTAGACAAGCCTCATATTATTGATGATCTTCAGGATACACAAATTTCATCGCAGATTTTCTTCGTTGGCCTCGATAATGTAGATGATCTGTCGATGAATTCTTGTTATCATTATCCGATCCATCCTTATCTCCGCAATCAATTTCTTGATCATCTCCTTCTTTGACTTGATAATTAAGCAATGTATCTAGTCCATCATCTGTTTTCGTGTTATCAGGATAATTCTGATCGTTTGCTAATTCTGCATAATTAAAGCTCAATTGAGTAACCTCAGACATTGATTTGGTTAACAGAGGCTTTTGGCGTTTGAAAAACAAGCAAACTACGCCACAATCATCAATTTTTGCGCGTGGATACTTGTATTTCCAGGCTCGAACTGCACATTCTACTAGTGTTTTTGCTGCCATTGATCTCTTTCTTGTTGTAGAAACTATTCGGATCACTTCATCGTTGGTTAAAACATCCCACACCTACGAATAAATAGAGTTTAAGTTATACATACTGACAATCAACAAAAACCAATCATAATTGGTTGTAACACATTGTTACTCTATTATTCAAGTTATCATCTCAAACTTGATACACGAAGAGTTACCTATTGTCTTAAGTCAACTTAAAATGTCACACGTGCAAAATGTAAAATGTCATACGTGCAAGTGGAACTATGTTAGCTAGCATTGTTTACACTATCAATATAAAACGCAAGTAAAATGTCATACGTGCAAGTGGAATTAAGGTACCTAGCAATGTTTACACAATCAGTATAAAATGCACATAAAATGTCACACATGCAAGTGGAATCAAGCCATCTAGCATTGTTTACACCATTGGTATAAAATGTCACACATGTAAGTGGAATTAAGCTAGCTAGAATAGTTTACACTATCAACATAAAACGCGAGTAAAATGTTATAAATTGTGCGTAAAATGTCATACGTGTAAGTGGAATTAAGTTACTGAACTTACCCCATCAGTAGCCAAGACGACGAATTCGTCGTTTTCAGTGAGTTTTCTATAATAAACTTCAGGGGTAGAGATGAGGCCATAGTCTTTCAAGCAAAAATCACCAAAAGCCCTAGCCATGGCAAGGCCAGGACAATCTTCATCTGGCATCCATACTCTATACACATTTGGTTCTTGTTCCATTGCCATTACTCTTCCTTTGCAACTTTTAATTCTTTCATATTCATCTAATGAAAAATAATAATACAATGAATACGTTAAATATATGAAGTTTATATTATGTAATTGAGTTAAGTTAAAATATTTTCTTAAGAGATTGCAAAAAAGTATGGTGGAATAAATGAAATTCTTTCAGACTTATCCAATGGGAGAGATTCGAGGGTGATTTACAAAAATGATTTTGGTGGTGGTAGACTTGGACTTTTGACTTCACTTGCCACATGGGCTGAACTTCAAATTTTAACTTTTGACTTTGAAGGTTATATCATGGGCAAGAAAAAGTTTAAAGTTCAAATCACGCTCGTTTTCAAAATTTTCTTTGGTGAAATTTTTTGTAAGTTCGAGTCAATTGATTAATTCTGAATATTGAATGACTGAGGGAACCTACTTAGGAGGTGAGGCTTCAAGTCCACTGTGAGTTGTTGGGAAATAAGTTGATTCTTCTCATCCCTAGTGCAAATAATTGCTCTAGAATCACCTAAATTTCCAATGAACAAATGTTCCCCCTGAAAATTCCACAATTAATTATTAGAACAAACAAAAAATCACAACTCAATAATCTATCAAACCACAAGCTTCTTCTTGTTTTATTTTTAATGACATTTTTTTTATATAACTATAAGAATGTTTATGAAATGTTTTAAATCATAAGTATCAAATTTACTTTTAATAGGTGCTAAAAAATCTCTTTCTTTTTCTTTCTTGATACAAATATAAAATAAAGGCTTAATCTCATTGATGATCATTCAACTTTCATTTTACTACACCATGTCACTAAGCCTTTTTTTTTTTGGTAACGAAACTCACATTTTACCTAAGTATCATGAAGTCACTCAACTATTATTTATAACGAAAAAGTTACTCAACTCTTCCTACTAGTCGTTATGATAGAAACAAATGATGAATTTTCTATGATTTATCAAAGTTAGTGACTTTTTGGACACAAACAAATTCTGTCTAAGTGTGTGTCTATGATACTTAGGTAAAGTTATGTGACATTTTGGTTACAACAAATTGGTTAGTCATGACTTTATGATATTTAGACAAGTTGAGTAAACAAAAAAGGTATTTTAGTGATTTTATTGGAATAAAATAAAGTTAAAATGACAATCATATCCTCATAAAATGAAAGGTTAATTAATTACCTGTTTAAATAAAGTAACAGCTGTTGTGCCACTAGAATAACTTTCAATTGAAGGTTCCCTTCCAAGTTGTTCATCCATTTCTTTAAAGGACTTGAGATATGCAGATTTCCATGCATCAAATAATGGGAAATTCTGATTAGATTCTTCATCATTTTCGATGTTTCTAATAATTTCATTCTCATTAATATCACCCTCTTTTAATGATATCGAAATTTTTGATGGTAACAAGTCACGCACATAGCGCGCCACCTTGTGACCTGATGGACCATGCCCATCGAATACGCCACAGAAAAACGCACCTTTCTCTCCACCAAAATTCTGCACATATTATGTATGAAATAAATTTATTAGTCATA
This sequence comes from Solanum stenotomum, assembly GCF_019186545.1. NCBI lineage: Eukaryota > Viridiplantae > Streptophyta > Magnoliopsida > Solanales > Solanaceae > Solanum > Solanum stenotomum. Next base: position 50,437,577 of record NC_064286.1, read on the forward strand.
TTTATAATAATCCATTTTCAGGGGAAAAAAAATAACAAACAATATAAAGGGATGAATTTGAACATCATGAGGACTTTTTAAATATGACAATGTGTCATGATTAAAATTCCAATCCAAAAAACACATAAGAACATGAAAACATCAACCTAAAGACATTCTTTTGTACAGGTCCAACTATCAAGATATTGCATGTTCAATAATTGAATCATGAACTTTCACTTTTCTGATGAGACATTTGACTAAGATGAATTCACATCGTAATTAATACCAGTACCACAATTATAATGACAAATATGTCATAAAATATATACAATAGAAATAAATAAAAGAATTAATAATACCTCCCAAACTGTCATGGCATCTTGATTGATCCCTTTTTTACCTTGTTGACTATACATAGATACAAATTTAGAATATCCATGTAACCTAATATTAGCACCAAAATCTCCCTTTCCTACAACACCATGATGATCATCTTCAACAATAATATTATTATCTTCTTTATCATCACCATTAATATAATTATGGTGACGATAATTCCCTTGATGATCGAAATGGCGCACCCTTTGACATGAACAACATGCACCCATATCTCTAATTTTTTGCGCGCTTTCGATGATAATCTCCTCAAAAATAAATCTTGCTTATTGAAATTAAAGCCATTGTATATGGTTAATTAATTCTTTGAATATTGATAATGGAAATTATTAGAATACAAAAATTTTATGAATATATTGACAAAGAGTCAAAGGTAGAAAGACAAGACAATTAGGAGGAGGATGACAAATCAAGAATGTTATTCTCATGAGATAACATTCATGATTTGTGGGAAATAAAGAAACAAGAAGAGGAGAATATAATCATGGATGTAGTACTTTTTTTTTTCTTCTTTTTTTTCCTTTATATTTTTTTCTAATTTTGGATAAAATAGTTTGACCATACGGTTACATTTTTAGGGGGCATTTGGACATAAAAATTTAATTATTTAATGAGCGAACTTTAGAAATGAGTGTAGACGGGTAATTGTTTTATTACGAAAAAACTATTTAATTACACAAACATTCCTACCATATTTACTATTTCTCCCTATAGTTTGAAATGATTACATAGTGTCTCTCTCATTAATAATGTCATACAATATTTCAAGTTAGATACACTTAGATACATGTATTTTGCTACCGGGTGCATTGAAATAGAGTGATAGGTGAGCGAGAGAAGGAGAGAGACGAGCGAGGTAGTTGGTGTATCCCAGATACATGTGAATCACACTAGATACATGTATATGTGATACATTCTGAAATACAGATACATAGGGAGAGAGGCAAGCGAGAGAGTGAGAAAGGTGAGGGAGAGAAGGAGAGAGGCGAGTGAGAGAGTTATAATTAGATACATGTGAATCCACTTGAATACAGTGTATCTGGAACAAATAATACCTAATTTTGACCCACATGTATCTGGACGCCCCAAATGCATTTATCTAATCTAAATTCTGATAAAATTCGTAATATAAAAATAATTTACTCCTAAACTATTGTAATTTGTTTTTATTATCCCACGTGGCCACTCATGTAAAAGTTCCTACATTCTTCATGTATATAAGCCCAAAGTCTAGAGAGATGCAACATGCAAGTTTAATGAAATTTCTTGACGGGTATTCAGCCCATCTGTGTGTATAACCGGCCCAAGATGTAGGATCCGTTTTAGCATTGTTTTGAGTGAATTGAAATTTGAAATGAGATTAGGGGTATGTTCAGTACGAATGAAAATATTTTCTAGAAAAATAAATAAATTTGTTACTTATTTTTTTGTGTTTGATAAGTAATTAGAAAAAAAAAGTATTCTCTTAAAACATTTGTATATAATTTAGATAAACATTATGGAAGGTGGTCGTGGAGAGATAGTGGTAGGATGGTGGTGATGAGGAACGTAATGGATGGGGGTGAATATGAGCTGTGTTGGAGGGCGGAACGGACACAAATCACAATCAATGTGGAATGTCATGAGTGGGACTTGCTTTCCCTACTTTCATAAGAAAAAATATTGTCTTCATTTTTAAGTACATAGCTTTTTTTCCTAAAATATTTTTTCAAAATATTTAATCAATCGAACATGAAAAAATTAAAAATTTCCTTCATACCAAAACACCCTCAATCATAAAATTGGATATTTTACCCTTCAAATGATTGATGTTTAATTTTTGCCCTTCGACGGTAAAAGTTTAAATAACCCCATATTCAAATACTCTAAAATGTAAATTATGCTTTCTGTTTGATTAGTTTTCCAAAGTTCAACGGCTAATCAACACATATACTTTTTTTTTCTTCTGTGATGAATCATTTACTTAATTTGTCAATTATTATGCAAAGAATAATGAAAGAAGGTAGATTTTTTTATGTGGTTTATCATTTATGATTTTTATGATAATAATTTATATTCTTTCTTTGTTTATTTTTACTTATTTCATATTTTATTAAGTATAATTTTTATTTTATTTTTACTTGTCCACTTTAACGTAACTAAGTTTTTATTTTGTTCAAGTGCTTCGTGGAGAGAACCTAATGGCTAGCTTTCCAACAAAAAAAAAATGGCAAAATTAAATATTACTATTAAATTCCTTTACACAAAAGGGGAATATCTATAAATAAATAAATAAAAAAGATAACAAAGACATTAATTGTGTAGATGCTTAATACTTAATAGTACAAAAGGTATGACACTCATAATTTTTTATACATAAATAATACATGTATTTGCTTTTTATCTTTGTATATATAAAATTAATTAAATTAATCACCTAGATAATGTACATACGATCGATATTGAGCCCTTTCGAATTTTATTATTCATTGCCTTTTTTGTAATATAAACCACTTATTTTATTTATTTAATTAATTCTTCTATACGAGTGGTCCTTTTATTTAATTATTTATGTAATGTACTTTGATTGGTCACAAAATAAAGAAGGAAAAAAATAATTTAAATTTGATATGACTATAAATTATCTCATTAACAGTAACTAAAATGACAATTTTAAAGTTTAAATATTTCAAATAATAGAAAGATTTTTTTTGGGAAAAACACGTCAAAAAACTGAATACTTGACAAACCGTCATCAATCTTGTTAGATTTTATTTCTAAATTGGATACAAGAAAAAGTATAATGAGGAAGAGGGTTATAAGGTGAGGAAACAAATCGTCAATTAATCCATATAAGAAATAAAAATAAAAAGAGAAGAAAAAGTAAACAAGAATATATTCGTCCAATTGCTTCTTTTTTTTAGTATAATAAACTGGATCTATTACTAAACTTAGAAAAGAGTATATATACTTTACAAGTATCAGAATCATTATATAATACGTATATAGTCAAAGTCCACCCTATACACACAAACGATGAATTCAAAGTTTAAAATTTACAAATTTTTATAACGATCTCAAATTAATATCTATAATAATTGAATTCACGATTAAATATTTTTATATATTTATAATTAAATATTTAATAATTATATATATAAATAAAAATAAAATTTACGTGAACCAGTAATTAAGTGAATATCAAAATCTGCCCCCACTACTACCTAACCATACATTGATAAATAATGTGGCCTAGCCGACTTCTAATACTAAATATGAAATCATATCTTTAAAAGTAAGAAGGAATAATTTCTCATAATATAAATATTTTTTCTAATTAATTAACATATTCCCACATTTAAATAATTGTATATGTTAATTTTAAAACAAAATAAAGAGGCAGAAAAATGTACAGTAATAGCCAGCAAGGACGACAACTTTGGATAGTATAATATCACATGTATCGTGCCGTACACCCCATTAATAATTGTATACTATAGTCAAACATGCACTTTAATTTCACTTTTATTTATTTTCGATATTGATTTATTCTTTTTGTATAACTAAGTTATGATTGGATTGAATTGATGTATTTTTACCTATTGTATATGTGTGCTTTCGAGTCAGAGCTAGCTGGATAGTGAAGTAGTATGTGAAAGACTGGAGGTTAAAATAAAATTTGTGTTAAGCAAATAGAGTTGTCAAGTCAAAAAGGGAAAATGACGATTGCAGACATTGAAATTTTATGGAATTCTACAAGATGTGTATCAATTCGAGTTCGGACTCTACAAGGTGTGTTCAATCTCAACTATGATTTTTGCAGGTTACTCAACCCTAAACCCTAGTTCATGCTTATATAAATGGTACTGTATTCCCTTGAAAAAGTTTAAAAAAGCATCTCGAAAATTCTACAAATTCATGAAATACTAACAAAGATGAGATCAAAATATGCCAGTCTTTTTGATATATGATATATAATCAAATACTTCAAGAACATTCACAAATCCTTTTATGGAAATAAAGTCCAAATTATCCTTGTTTGAGAAATACGTCACTAACGGCCCTCGAGTTATGGAGATCAAGTCTAAATCATAATTCCTTTCATGGAGATAAAGTCCAAATTATCCTAGTTTGAGAAATACGCCACTAACAGTCCTTGAGTTATGGAGATCAAGTCTAAATCATACTAGTTCGAGAAATACGTCACTAACGGCCCTCAAATTATGGAGATCAAGTCCAAGTCATCCTGATTCGAGAAATAGGACATTAACGACCCTCGAATTACGGAGAAATCTAAAGGGAGAAGAATCAAAGGACAAGAAATTTGTCCTCACAATCTTGACGAATAAAACTATGTTTCTTCATATTTTATTTGTGATTGCAATTTATTTTCTATCACTCTAAAATTTGTTGCAAACAATGATTTTCATTCAGCCAACAGAATTAATCATATTTTGTGCACCACATTTTGTTTACGCAAAACAAAATCCTTTCATTAACATTGTGTGACGCATAAGTAATTGTCACAACTCAACCCGTTATGATTGACACCCATACTAATGGGAGAACCATTACTACAGGCCAACTAAGCAACTTAACGAAAAAGTAAGCATTTAAAGATACGGAAATTGGTTTAAATGATGGATAAAAACGGAGTTTCCATAAACTCCAAAGGTTTTAAATAAACAATTAAACAAACTATTGCGGAAGTCAACCCCTAGAACTTGAAAATCATTGCACCAAAATTCTACTAATCAACAAGTCTAAGAAGGGGTACAACCTCGAAACTGAACATATGAATAAGTCTAACTATAGAGTCTGATTCCGAAAAGAATGGACTAAACAATAGAGAACCCATGACAGCCTCGAAGAACTGGCTCACCCTTGAATTCGGTCTCGATCAGTGATCTCCTAACTGAGGTCTTTCAGTAGCCGCTTGAAGATGCCATGTACTCAACAAAGAACGAGCAAGTGCAGTATTAGTACACAATCACAGTGTACTAGTAGGATAACGCGGCCACTTCAGTAAGCACAATATACACAAGCAATTACAACACAGTCAACACACATATACGGAATACACAATTCAGTTATCATTTTAGAGCAACATACAATCTCCCAATATCCATGACAAGTAGACATAAACATAATAATCACAAGTGGTTCTCTCATGAAACCCATACCCAAATTGTTAGTGTGTCAGAACGTGACACCCGATCCAATGTATGCGTCGAAATGTGTCACACCCGGTTCAATATATGTGTCGAAACGTGTCACACCCGGTTCAATATATGTGTCGAAACGTGACACCCGATCCAATGCATGTATCGGAACGTGACACCCAATCCAATCAGCACAACCACAATCACAACCACACCATAATGCATAGTATATATAGTCACATGATCAAGTAGTAGGTTCATTGCATATAGTTCGCACATAATCATTCATTAGATTCGATTCACATTTCATTATTCAAATACACGTATGCATACTATGAAGCAATCTACCAGCATACATCACACAAACAGGAAATCGAACCATCACCTACCTCGAAGCCAAGCTTGAATACTTCTAAGACACTTGATCCTTCCCTTTCCAAATTCTTTCCGCTTGTTCTTGGTCTAAACACAAGTAATTAATGCATGGATCAATAAACAAGGCCTAATTTAAATGGATTATAACTAAAGTTATCACTCAAGGCCAAACCCAAATCCTAATGTTCAATTAGGGCTTTTCCCGCTATCAACTTC
>NC_064286.1:50443698-50520549 GCF_019186545.1 Solanum stenotomum
ATGATAATTACCCAAGATTCTAAGTTCTAAGAATCGAAACACGGATTAGGGAAGTAATTATCTTACCATTAGCGCTAGAAAACGTGAAAATCTGTCAAGAACTGCTATGGTTCGTCTCCTAGCTCTCAAGAACGAAGTTTTGCAGAAAATAACGAAATTGAGGTTTTTTCCCGACTTAAGTCGCGACTGTCCTGCCATACCGAGACCCAACCCACCACAGAGGCCCCACCCTGACAGGAATAATCCCGCCCCGGTGGCTTGCACAGAGACAGAAGCTCAGAATTTGAGTTCCAAGCTTCCATTTTGCAACACACCTTCAACCCTTGACGTTCAGAAACTACCCTTTCACGCCAAAATCACTTTCGGGAGTTCTACTCGCCCGAATTCGATTCCATAAAGCCGTACATGCTCCTTAACGTCTTGGCTATTCACTTATGTGATCAAATTCATAATTAAATCCCCCATTCATTACCATATTTCCCTAGACCTTACCTGACTTAGATTTCGTCCAAATCTGGACTAGACTAGACATTTCCAAGTCACTACTCAAAAGTTTTCATGCCCCAATTCTTTTTTCCATTGACTTTTCCATAATGACGGGAACATATCGTTACAGTAATGTCATATATATAGTGGTTGATTGACAATTTAAACTTTTACTATGTTGGTAAAAGTTCCTTGTCTTACAAACTTCCTTCAAACTCCCCATTCTAGAATAATACTACTAAAATATTCAAAATTGGTAAACCTTCATTACATTTTTGGCACATAATTATTTTTTGAATACTAATAAAAAAAACTGACACATAAAATTAATGTCCTCCAACTAGCTAATAGCTCAAAAATGAAATGGGATTAACAAAACTATGACAATAAATGATGATAGTTGATAGTTCAACTGATTGATTATTTATATTTTTACATAATTGACACGGATTTAATTTTTCATCTTATAACTTACTCTCCCATTTAGAACCTTTTATTTTAAAAAAATGTCACGGATCACCTTTGAGCCTTTTGACAATGCTTTTGCATTTTTGTTGTTTTGTTTACCTTGATTATTTGTACTATTTATGTTGTTCGTGCTTTTATTTCCTCAATGTTTTCATTATAGCTCTTTTAAATCCTGCATTCTTTTTAAAATATATTCGTAAAAATGATTTTTTTTAGTCGAGAGTATCTAATATCATTTTTCTATTCTAACTAACATAAGGACAATATATGTATATTACATTGAGTAAGCTATTATATGTTACATTATATATTACATTGAGTAAGTTATTGTTTCTCAGCGGTAAAAAATTAATATGCAGAAGATCTATATGGATCTATTTTTAACTCTTTTTTTCCCTTGTTTGACCTAAGATTAGCTGGCCCTTCGCTGTTTTCCACCAATTAGTATTACAAAATATGGTGAGTTTGACCCATTGGGTCATTTGATATGCATTATAGATAGTTTTTTGAGATTAAAAAAAGTTATACTTTTATTTTTTTATGATTATTAATTTTGAAATAAGTTATATTATAATTAGTAATTAGTATAGAAATAAGTTATTTCTATTCTGGAAAATAAAAAATCATAACAAAATTAATTATTCTGGCATAAAAGAATGAAAATGACAAAAATATCCCTTATAATATACTTTTTCTTTTTTTTTCAATAGTCATATTGCGGGTTTCAAGAGTCAAATTGACTAACTTTCAAAGCTAAATTAGATTAGTTAATTTGATATTTTAAAATAAAAAATTAGATATTCAAAAATTATATAAAAAAGTATTATAAGTTGCAATTTTTTTTTATATCAATATGAAAAAAATACATTTTAAATATTAATCAAAATTTATATCGATTGACTCTTAAAAAGAAAATTATAACAACTAAAAAGAAACGGATGTAGCGTAAATTTGAATTTACAGCTTAGAATAGAGGACTAGTAATAAATGTAATCTAGGAAAACAAACAATTAGGTGAAGGACAAATGTATTACAGCTAGTGGCTTTGACTCATATATATTGAACTAAGAAAAAATATATTTTGGTATCCACTCCCATGAGATCTTACGATAAGTAGAATATCTCTATGCATGTTTTATTTGATATAAATATTCATTTTCGTACTATAAATGTCTATATTATATGGTATATATTAACTTGAAATAAAATAATGCTCACTCAACTTAACAAAATTACTTAATAGAATCATAATTTTTTATTGAAATAATGCTACAAAAATACATCTATTTTTTTCTGAGTTTCATATATACCTAAACTATTAGTTATTCATTTTGTTGCACTTAAACTATAACCATTTATGTATTAAGTAAGATATACCTATAGTTGAGTAGGTAGTAATAGTTTAAGGGTGNCCGGAAAATGTTTTCCTTCATACCAAACACACCCTAAGTAGAAAAAATGAACAAATATCAAGAGTTGATCAAATCAGTTTCGAGGTGTGTTTTAATACATGAATGATGATAATGCAGGTAAGAAAAAAGGATAAATAGTGATAGTTCACACAGGAAAAAAAGAATAACTGATAGTTGACCTAATCAACTTTGAAGTATAATTTAATACACATATAGTGATAATGCAGGTTGAAAAAAGGAACAACAACTAATTGGCTTCAATTTTGATTTATAGATGTTGATAGTTCAAATAGAAAAAACTGATGATTAGAATGAAAAACTCGTCAAATAGTGATAATTCTAATATATTTTTTACTACTGGATTCAATCCCTTAAATTTGGAGTTTGAATTAAAATATAGGAGCCAAGTAGTAGTACAAAATTAGAGTAATTAATAAAAAGAAATAAATGGAGATCATGATGTTCCTTGATGAAATTCCAGAGGCACATGATAGCATGAACTACTGACAAACCATTCTTTCTTAAATTAGTACTTAATATTATTTTGCTTTCTTAATTTTAATTGATGGATATATGTGTATATTTCTAGGATAATTAATCCATAATGAAAGATTGACTATATCCAAAATTGAGATATATTTATAGGATAAGATCTTCACAAAAATCCCAAGAAATGCAAATAGATATGCAAAATCCAGCTTGTCCATTTTCCTGGCAAAATAGAGGCATAATAGTATCATATCATATATATATATATATATACATAAAAGAAAACCTTAGGCCCGCCTACGTGGCACCACCACAAATCATAATTCTCTTTTAAATTTATTTGTTGCCAAAACTAGTCTTCCCCTTTCATGAAAAATTGTGACTTTAGTAAAGAGTTGTGACTTTAATGAAAAATTGTGACCTTAATGAAAAGTTGTGACTTTTATGAAGAGTTACGACTTTTATGAAGAGTTGCGACTTATATGATAAGTTGCGATTCTAATGAAGAGTTGCAATTTTTATGAAAAGTTGTGACTTTTATAAAAGGTTGTGACCTTTCCGAAGGGTTGCAACTTTTCCAAATAGTTGTAACATTTTCGATAAGACACAATAAACATTTGTTCACGCTACCCTTTATTGTCTATAAATAGAGGGATTCCCTCTCATTTTAAAACAACGAAAATTCTAAACCTCTTCTTCTTCTTCACAATTAAATATTTGTGTACTTTGTTCCTATTGAGTGACTCACTGACACCATTGCTTATGTTACAGATCTTGGTATGTATTTTTACAGTCATTAATTTATGCTTATGTTATTAAGGATAAATGATAAGAAGTAATAAATTTCATTTTCCTTTACATTATTAATGTTTGTTACTATGTAATCTTGTATGTAAGATAATATATAGTGTTTTAATTTTAATGACTGATAGGTTTTAAGTATTAATTTATAAATTCTGTGATATTAAACTCCCGCGCGAAGCGCGGATAATTTTACTAGTATAATATAATACATAAACGTAGTTTTTAACTTAGTTTCATATGATAATTATGTTCTTTAATTTTGCGCTTGTATAAGTAGACACTTAGCTTTGTATAAAATTAAATGAATAAACACATTTGTCTTACATGGTAATTTGCGTGAGATACACTTAAACTGATTTGTATTATGTCAAGTACATAACTTCCAGGGGCGGCTGGTAAGGCTTAAAAAAAAGTCTTTTGCCTTAGGCCCCCAATTTTAGGGGGCCCCATTTTTTAGTTAATTAGGTAGGATTAAATTTAAAAAAATAATATTAGAACTAAGACAATAAATGCAAAGACCCCATTGTTTAGTTAATTAGGAAGGATTAAATTTTTTTTAAAAATTGTTAGAACCAAGACAATAAATGCAAAACGGCTCAATGAAGTGATAGTATGATAGATATGACTATGACTTTTTGGTTTTTCAATAAAAAGTTGTGTACTTTTTATTTTAATGTACAAGTTATCTTTTTTTTTTTACCTTATTTTTTTTCTAATTTTATTTTTATATATTCTATCCTCCTCCCTTCTATTTCTTCTCACTTTCTTTTTTTCTAATCCTACATCTCTCTTATTCAAAGTTTAAAAATTTACTCGTTCTATTGATAGTTTATATTTTAAATTTGGAGAAAATTATATTGCAGCAGCCCGATTCATTTTTGGAAATCAAGTCTTCATAGCTTTTGAATTCGGTAATATCATTCTAATTCTAATATTATTTTTGTTTTGTGTCTTATGTTTATTATATTTTTTATTTGATATTGTAAATAGTGTTTTAAAATATTTGTTAGATTTTGATGTCGCTATAGATCAATTAAGAGGTTAAGTTTCTTTTTTTAAAACATATAGAGAAGAAGGATTTACAAGTACTATGATTTCGGCTAAGGAAATTGCATTAGAGATGAATATAGAACCTGTATTTCGTAAGAAACGTGTAATTTATAGAAAAAAACAATTTGATGAGAATGTTGATAATGAAATCACAAGATCTCTTGAAGAATCATTTAGAGTTGATTATTTCTTATACATAGTAGACCAAGCCATCTTTTCACTTCAAAATAGATTTGAACAATTTGAAGTATATGAAAATATTTTTGGTTTTCTATTTAGTGGGAAAAAATTGAGTTCATTAGATGATGAGAATTTGAAAAAATATTGTCTTAAACTTGAATGTTCCTTAAAACATAATACTTACTCCGATATTAACGGTTTAGACTTATTTTCTGAATTAAAAGTGTTAAGGAAAATCATAAAAGTAGAAGACAATACTCTAATTGAGATACTCAATCAAATAAAAAGACTTGATTCTTTTCCAAATGCTTACATTGCTATAATGTTAACAATTCTCGTAACAGTCGCATCAGCTGAAAGAAGTTTTTCAAAATTAAAAATAATAAAATATTATTTAAGATCGATAATGTCTCAAGAAAGATTAAGTGGTTTGGCTATATTATCGATTGAAAAAGAATTATTAGAAGAGATTGACTACACAAAAATAATTAACAACTTTGCATCTCAAAAAGCTAGAAAAATAGATTTAAAATAAAAACATTTATAATTTTTTTTAAGGCCTCTAGTTTGATTTTGGCCTTAGGCCACCAACGGGTTTGAGCCGCCCCTGATAACTTCATCTTCAATTTTANATGTTAACAATTCCCGTAACAGTCGCCTCAGCCGAAAGAAGTTTTTCAAAATTAAAAATAATAAAATATTATTTAAGATCGATAATGTCTCAAGAAAGATTAAGTGGTTTGGCTATATTATCGATTGAAAAAGAATTATTAGAAGAGATTGACTACACAAAAATTATTAACAACTTTGCATCTCAAAAAGCTAGAAAAATAGATTTAAAATAAAAACATGTGTAATTTTTTTTAAGGCCTCTAGTTTAATTTTGGCCTTAGGCCACCAACGGGTTTGAGCCGCCCCTGATAACTTCATCTTCAATTTTAGCTCCAACTTCACAAATTTGGCGTGTGTATAACACAAGTTTACATAAATTTGTTTTTTTTTATTGGAAAGAGGTAGAGTGTTAATATTATTCTTTTTTTTAAAAGATTTTTATTACATATTGTTATTTTAACTTTGATTATTTTATTGTTGTTTTTATTTGTTTCTCTTACACTTTTTATCGTTTTTTGAGTAATTGAGTTGATGATCTATCAGAAATGATTTAGTACTTATCTTTTCGAGATCGAAATAAATTATGCGTACATGATTGCATCCTCTTCTTGAAATTATATTGAATCTAATGTTAGATCCTAAAATATAATTGTGTAACTATTTTTTTTGGACTACTATACCACTTGTATATGCACATAGTTGAGTGTCTATAACTTACATATTTTAATACTGAAATATAAAAAATAAAATAAAAAAAACTTACATATTTTAATTGAATTAATACTTAGCTTCCTAGTTTCACTTTCCTCTAGGTTTTCTTATAGGTCTAGATGGGTGGATCTTCTAAGACTTGACTAACATTAATTTATTTAATTTTGTTCCATCTTATAGGAATTAGGATGACTACAATTCCTTCTTGGATTCTGTGACCTGTATGAATCTTTTCAAATTTAGTACTCTCCTCCGTTCTTATTTATATATCATTCTTTATAAAAATAGATGTTTTTATTATTCCATCCGTTCAACAATAATTATTCACTATACTTTAAGATGTCCAATAATACTTATCCACTTTATGAATTCAATGAATAATTTTATACTTAGTTCCTAATTTGTTCATATAATTAATTATAGTTGTTTCTCTATTACATTTTTTAAGACATTGTATTTATTATTCAAAGGGTAATATAGTAAAATTATCCTTCTATTTATAGTTTCTTAAAAAGTGTGCAAAGTCAATAATGAACAACTATTATTGGACAGAGGAAGTACACTTTTCTTTTTATTTTACCTTTGAGAGTTATTAGCCTTGAAAGTATAAATTTGACCAACATAGGATAACTAAATGATTAATTCATATTCATTGGTTAATTTAATTAATCAATATAAATTAATTCATGTTCATTTATTGAAAAGTTGACTTCAAAAGAACACTAAATAAGGGTACGATGGTAAACCTACCTAGTTTCTCACGGGATGTGGAGCCTAAAATGGGGACATATAAATAGGAACGAAGAGAGTAGTAAATTAAGGAAAAATCCTTTTGGCCAGAATGATATTTTACCTATGTTATTTTACCTTTTTGAACATTTTTATCCTTTTAACTTTCATACTTTTTTAAATTAATAAATGGAAAAAATCACTTTATTTTAAAATAAAAAAAGATATTATACACATTTAAAATTTTCTGGCCATCTAGCATTACCCGTAAATTAAATATGGTTAATTTCATGAACGATTACTATTCTTTTCGAACCACTTTACTTATCGTTTTTAATAAGAATAAATTATTCAAGATGCTTATTATTTGAAAAATTTAAACTATATTGAGTATATTCTTTCATAAGGGGCATGTAAGCCAAAAACGTGACAAGTAAAATGATCCAAAAAGAGTAAACTTTTATTTTATTGCACTAAATTATGAAATTAATTTGGTTTTTTACTTAATGACTTTATGTAATACTCTGAGAAAAAAATAAAGTAGAGTAACATTTTGGTTAAAAAATAGCTTCATTTATTAATTTATGAAATAAACGTGGCCTCTGCTTCAGTTTATATTTTTTTTCAAAAAAAGTTGCTATGCTGACTCAAAAAGTCAAAAAGTATTTTGCAGACAAATATTTACAGCAAAAACTGATCCTTTCCATTTTTGCAAAAAAAAATAAAATGTTTTTTTCTTTTGTAAAATTAATCTACATACAACAAGTACCAATTGAAGAAGGGATAAGTAGATGTATTTAAATAGTTTAAGATTAATTAGTAGGTTTAATTTAATAATAGTTTAGAGATCTCCAAGACAGCTAGGCATTTATTTAATTGAACACTAATAGTTTATCTTTTTTTAAAAAAAAATTTATAATTGAGTAGTTAAAAAAAAATCATTGGGTAGCAAATTCATTTACTTTATTTGGCCATGTTTGCTTACAATTTGAATGAAGCATTTAATATTGTGCCTATTGATAGGTAATTTTTACAATTTATATATATCATGCATCAAACTTAAGGAGCGCACTTTTTAGTTCGTTCAAAAAAAGAATATTAATTTTTTTATAATTAAAAATAATTTAACTTTAAAATTTCACTTTAACTTTTGACAAGGAAGATTTTAGACCACAAATTTTAATATTTATTATTTAATTTCTTAAATTTTATGCAAGTCAAATGGTATAATATAAAAAAATTGAAACTGTGAGAATATATTGCACATAAGTGTAAGACGAAATTTTTCACTATCAAGTAACTTTTGTCTGTTAATATATTGTGATTCTAGGTCTTGGTGGATAAAGTTATCTGATACATGTTATTGGTGAGAAATGACACATATCTCATAAAATTAGTGGAGATACGTGAAAATTAACCTGAACACCACGATAATTTAAAAAAAAAAAAGATCGAATTCATCGATGATCCCTTAAAGTTGGTACAAATTATCACTTAAACACTTTAACTAGGCTTTGTTTATTTTAGACACATTATGTCAAGTCCTGTTGTGTCATTTTGACACTTTTTACTGACATGATACGGTGAGTGTAATACACTTATAAAAAGCGCGTGAAAGACATCTTTAGCCGATTTTTATTTAATTTTTTCCTTCTTCTTTCCTATTTTTTGGCCATCATTTTTCCTACCTTAAGGTCCTTCAATGGTGAAAAGTGTTGAGAGTGATTTTAGAGTTGAATACACATCTCTATGTGAATTAGATTTGATTTTAGAGTTGATAAAACTAAAAAGCATTGAGATACACGGTCGACAGAGAAGACGAAGGGGGTTGGGTTTAATTTGCTAGATAAGACAACTAGGATCGGGGAGGGGTGGGTGGGGGGAGTTTTGCAAAGTAATTTTTTTAAAAAAAATGATTTAATCCTCTTTAATAATTATTTGGGCAAAAATGTCAAGTGTCGTCGATTCATTGGCTAATTTTTAGTTTTATTCAAAATTCATTGTTAAAGAATTGTTTTGCTGTCAAATGACAAATGTCTTCATTTAATTTGGTACTTTGACACGTTATCGGCGAGTGACTTACACTCACTTCAAAATTTTGCTGATTGTAAAAAAAGTGTCAAAATGACACAATACAACATGACATGAGATGTCTAAAATGAACAAAATTTAGTTGAACTGTCCAAATAAAAATTGGTGTCAACAACTTTAGGAGGCCACCAATGAATTAGGCCTAATAAAAATACAAGTACTCCAGTGAAAAAATGACCACATGGGGTATGATGGAAAGTGAAAATTATATAGCTGTTTTTTAGTGGCGAGGGACAAGCATATAATGGTTAAGGATTTGGAGGATTGGAAATTGCCAAGAAATTATAAACCCCCCCCCCCCCCCCCCCCCCCCCCCNCCCCCCCCCCCCCTCCCCCAACCCCAAACCCCCACCCCAACATAAAAATAGGGGGGGTTAATTAAATGAGAATTCCCTATAAATCTCCCATCCCGTCAAAAGTATAATCCATCTATCCTCGTAATATTATCTATAATTACTATCACTTTCTTTATATTTTTATAAGAATGCCTGCTCAATTGATGCCTGAAAAAACATTTGCAAGAGTTCATTCCATAGCCATGGAAATTAACCCTCCAAGCTTTACTAAAAGGTAATCAATTATACACAAATTAATTTACATAAGCTATAGCTACATATCTCATTTCTTTCCTTTTCTGGTTGATTTCAATATTTTTTCAACTTTTTGTATTTTTTTTTTTAATTTTCAAAATAATCAAAACCAAATTTCATTTTGTGGTTCCTTTCTATATATTTCTCATCCTAATTAAATACATGCTTTTGCATGTAAACCTAGTTATGAACCTTATATTTTCATCTTTTGTTAAAAATAAAAAAACAATCAACATTTTTTAAGAGAGTAAGGTGCAAAGATTTTTTTTTTTTATGAAAATATTAAAAAAAATTATTTTTTCCAAGAAAAAGAAAGCTGCAAAGATTTTACTATTTTTCAGCATTTTTCCAGGCTTTTTGGATCATATTCTATTCCACATTCTCAGCTATCAAGAATTAGCTAAGCTTGTTGACAAATTTATTAATTGAAGTGTCAAAAGCGCACCTCTTTATATAATTTGACTTTAGACCATTAATTTTATTGAGATGCCTTATGTGACAATGACCTTTACAGATTGGAAGGGAAGGTCGCGATTGTAACAGGTGGAGCTAGAGGAATTGGAGAGGCAACAGTGCGACTCTTCGCAAGACATGGAGCTAAAGTTGTAATAGCAGATGTAGAAGACATTCTGGGAAATACATTAGCAAACATGTTGTCTTCTTCTTCATCATCATCCTCATCAGTAACTTACATTCATTGTGATGTAACATCTGAAGACGAAATCAAAAACTTAATCGACTCAACAATTTCAAAATTCGGACACATTGATATCTTATTCAACAATGCTGGTGTTTTAGGTAGTCAATCAAGCCAAAAAAAGAGCATAATCAACTTCGATCCAGACGAATTCGATCGTGTGATGTCTGTTAACGTACGAGGAGCCGCGTTGGGAATGAAGCACGCGGCTCGTGTGATGATCCCACAAGGGCATGGGTGCATCATTTCAACGTCTAGTGTGGCCGGAGTCCTGGGAGGACTCGGGCCACACACGTACACGTCTTCCAAGCACGCGATTGTAGGGCTAACTAAGAATGTCGCGTGTGAATTGGGACGGTACGGGATTCGAGTTAATTGTATTTCACCATTTGGGGTTGCAACATCTATGTTGGTTAATGCATGGAGCCATGGAGATGGAGATGGAGATGGAGATGAAGAAGGAGAAATGAATATTGGATTGCCTAGTGAAAAAGAAGTAGAAAAAATTGAAGACTTTGTGAGGAGTTTGGGGAATTTAAAAGGGACAACTTTAAGGGCTAAAGATATTGCTGAGGCAGCTTTGTATTTAGCTAGTGATGAATCAAGATATGTAAGTGGGCATAATCTTGTTGTGGATGGTGGAGTTACTACTTCAAGAAATTGTGTTGGTTTGTAATGTATGTTTTATTTTTTCTTGGGGTAAAAATTTTAATTCCTAACTTAACATATAGATTTATTGGGTTGAAGTTGATGTAATTTCTTCCTTTTTTCCTATTTCAAATTGACCGAAGAAGTTAAAAAGTTGTCAGCTTGACTAGTTGTTTTTTTTTTTGTCTTTTTTGTAAAGACAAAATTGGAATATATGGGATATATTTAGTTTTTTTTTAAGAACGGAAGGATTTTAGTTTTTTAACAACAAGGTTTATTCATACAAAGAGGAACTGATCTAAGCAATATATATAGTTCCAACAACATTTCTATTGAGACTCGAGAACATTTGTTATAAAAAGGAGATGCTTCAAAAACATATAGCTACGATTTAAATTGGGATATTATTGATTGAAGTTTTAGTTTTTTTAATTTGAGTTTCATTCTCTCTCTTCATAGTACACATTTGTATTTTACTTCCCAAAGGCCAAAACTTTGAGTACCAAATTATTTTATTGTCCATGTTCTTTTCTTTTTCATAATTTATGGATGAAAGATTAGTATATATTAGTTCATACTTCCCACTATCCATGACCATAAGGCACACACT
This sequence comes from Solanum stenotomum, assembly GCF_019186545.1. Lineage (NCBI taxonomy): Eukaryota > Viridiplantae > Streptophyta > Magnoliopsida > Solanales > Solanaceae > Solanum > Solanum stenotomum. Next base: position 50,455,276 of record NC_064286.1, read on the forward strand.
CAGAAGTCTGAAGCTTTATTTCACTATTGGCCTTTTTGATTATTCTCAAAGTATTTTTTTTAAAAAAAATATGTAAAGTAGTTAAAAATTTCATGGTAAATATTCTCTCGTCTCATATTAGATAAGCATTTTCTATTTTACATTGTAATTAATAAATCATTAATAGATTGATCAATTTTACTATTTTGTCCTTATTCATATTAATTAGTCTCTTGAAAAGAAAATTTTGAAATCTTTAAAATTTGTTGAAACTTCCGAAAGTCATATTAATTGTAGGGTATATAAAATGGAAAGTCATAACAATTTTCTTGAACTTTGAACAATTCACTCATTTTGGACTATAGAAAAAAAAAATTCAACAGTTCACTTAATATATAGACTTTCAAGAGTATTCAGTCATGTGGTCGGTTCGATAAATCTGAAAAAGTCTAGTCTTTAGAAAAATAATTTCTTTTAAGGGTTCGAACTCGTAAAATTCACTCATGTTACTTAAAACTAATAATAATATTTTTAAAAAAATAATAAAAAAGGAGACATTTTTTGATAGAGATATGACTTTAGTTCAATCTATAGGACAAACTAAGATCACATGTATAGTCTTGGAACTAAAGCTTTGAGATTTGTGGCTGCTATTATTTCCTTAGTTTTTGACCAAGAGATCTGTTGATTTTTATCGAAGATATTTTTCGTTGATAATTCAAAAGATATTTTTCATTGATAATTCAAAAATATAAAGAATCTAAATAAAGGTGCATAAGCAAGAAAGGTCCCCCACTCCTTCTCGAATGGTAAATTAGTCTCATTACTTTTTACTGAGCGAAAGATGTACCTAACCCACTTATTTATTCATTAATATCGATGTTTCATTGACTTTTATTGAAAAACTCCTATTGTATTGGAATATCCAACTCTTTATATAATTCAAATATTACGACTCACATTCAACTACTTATAAGTTATAGGTAAGACTTTTGTTTTTCTCATTCTGGATCTGTATTTAAAGTCAGAATTTATTAATTTGACTATCTTCTGACCACTGGCTGCAGCTAATATTACAGTGGAGAAACCATGTGATGTTGTACTTCTTGGACCACTGAGGAAAACTAACAACTGCTAACCAAAAAAGTGCTAATTATTAAGAAAAAAGTTAATAGTTTCATGCCCGATTTCTAAGTCAGATACATGAATGTTTGCTATTAGATACACTAAAATATGAAGAGAAGCAAGCGAGAGAAGGAGAGAGATTCCCAAATATATGTGAATCAGGAAGAGCGGCGAGCAAGAGAGGATAATGACGAGTAAGAGAGTTGGATACATGCAAATTCACTCGAATACAATGTATTTAAAATAAATTATACCTAATTTTGATCCCATTTATCCAAAATATAGATATCTGGACACGCCAAATTCATGTATCCAAAGTCCAAAGACTGATAAGATTTGTAATATTACAAACTAGTATGAAGCTAAGTACTCCCTCTGTCCAATAATAATTGTCCTCTATTGACTTGTCACGCCCCTAAAGAAACAATAAATAATAGAGGTAATATTACTATATTATCCTTTGACTTTATTAAATTTAATGCTTTTGAGAAATGTGTTAGATGATAAATAATATTTAATAGCAAGGGTAAAATCATTACAAAAGGTAAATTATCTCTTAATTTTCTAAATTGAACAAGTATTGTTGGACAACTATTTTTAGTATAGTGAACAACTATTGTAGGACGGAGGGAGTAATTAACTCCTAAACTAGCGAAATTTGCGTAAGTTACCCTATATTAATAACATCATTTATTGCATTAACAATTTAATGGAAATTTCAAAAGGTTGAACAGTTGTATTAAAAGTAGGTGATAATTATAGTCCAATGCTCTTAGGTGATCTAGTTTACAAAAGGGAAAAAGGACGAATTTACCCCCGAACTTTGATAAATGGTACGTCTATGCCCTCCATTATACTTTGGGTCCATCTCAGCCCCTGCCGTCCAATTATCGGTACACACATGCCCCTCTCACTAACGGTCCCCTCATCATGTACATGTGTCTTAATCCTAATCAACTACCCGTTTGACCATTGTTTTTAACCCATAAACTAACAACCCGCCCCATAAACCCATACCCACCCGATTCCCTCTAAAATATCCTAAGTCAATTAAAAGACCCAAATCTTCCAGGTCTCTCGTTCCTATCTATTGTGCATTGTTAAACAAAATTAAATACAATTTTAATACAAAATTTATCCATTACAAATTTCTATTTTTTTAAAATAGTGTTTTGAGCTAAACTTACAACAAAAACAGTTACTGAATTACACAAAATGGGAAACAAAATTAGATATATAAACACATAGTTACGATCCTCCTCACTAATAACAACAACATGAAGAAGAAAAAAGAAAAATAAAATTTGATTTTTTCTTCGATTCTTTTTTTAAAACTAAGGGATAATAAATAGATATAGAAACTAAAACGATGGAACAACGCCCTATGATGCATCGGCGGCAATGAGTGAATCGATTTCAATTTCAGTACGTTTAGCGAATATCCCTTTGATTCTGGGTCGAGTCTCAGCATAAGCTTCTCTAGAAGAATATCGAATCGTCTTCTCGAACTTTCTATTCTTCCTCTTTTCTCTATACCTCATTACCCATGCTTCTCTGTCTGAACCGGAAACTGCATTCAGTACAGTGTCGGCGTCGGCACCGGCTGATGAGTTCATCACAAAAGTGTTTTAAACCTGTTAGTTAAACAAAAGAAAAATGAGATCGATTCACGTGAAGGAAGAGGAAGAAGGAAATAGACGAGAGAAGATACAGATGCATACACTTTGGATAATGGATTGAGAGGTGAAATTGTACATGTAAGGTTTAGATCCAGCGAAATCGATTTCGTAGGTAGGGAATCCATCAACGACTGGACCTGGTAAATGACTACTTGTTTCGTTGTTGTTCTGCACCGGCACAACTCCGTCGGAGCTGTAATGGCCGTGTTGATGCAGTTGATGATGAAGAATATGCGGTTTTTGCTCACATGACATTAGATCTATATCTAAATACGAATCCATATCATTAAACAAGTAATAAATCTGATCATTCCCTTCTTTCGGCGTCGGAAGGATCCACGACGCTGCTTCAGCTTCTTCCTCCGGTTGAGAAAGATTCTCATCAATACTATCAAAGTACTTCTCATCATCAACAACATCAGCATCAACATCATCACCGCTGTGAGATTTTTCAACTCTATTGTGAGAGGAACAAGAGACCCGGAAGATTTGGATCATTTAATTGATTTAGGATATTTTAGAGGGAATCGGGTGGGTATGGGTTTATGGGGCGGGTTGTTAGTTTATGGGTTAAAAATAATGGTCAAACGGATAGTTGATTAAGATTAAAACACGTGTACAGGATGAGGGGACCGTTAGTGAGAGGGGCATGTGTGTATCGATAATTGGACGGCAGGGGCTAAGATGGACCCAAAGTATAACGGAGGGCATAGACGTACCATTTATCAAAGTTCGGGGGTAAATTCGTCCTTTTGCCCTTTACAAAATAGCCTGTAAACAGTAGTACATATGCAGCCCCTTAAACTTGCACACCAATCAATTTATGTTTAATAGACACACTTTATAGGAACAAGAATTATTGAGAGGGGATCTGCATTTATAGTAGTTCAACATGTACACTTGGTAGATAACAAAGATCCTGAAAAGGCAAGTCTTCTTCCAGAACATTTTACAAAGTCTAGAATTAACATACAGCATAGGAAGGAAAATGATAAATAATATTTAATAGCAAGGGTAAAATCGTTACAAAAGGTAAATTATCTCTTCATTTTCTAAATTGTACAAGTATTGTTGGACAACTATTTTTAGTATAATGAACAACTATTGTAGGACGGAGGAAGTAATTAGCTCCTAAACTAGTGAGATTTACCTAAGTTACCCTATATTAATAACATCATATATTGCATTAACAATTTAATGGAAATTTCAAAAGGTTGACCAGTTGTATTAAAAGTATGTGATAATTATAGTCCAATGCTCTTGGGTGATCTAGTTTACAAAATAGCCTGTAAACAGTAGTACATATGCAACCCCTTAAACTTGCACACCAATCGATTTATGTTTGATAGACACACTTTATAGGAACAAGAATTATTGAGAGGGGATCTGCATTTATAGTAGTTCAACATGTACACTTAGTAGATAACAAAGATCCTGAAAAGGCAAGTCTTCTTCCAGAACATTTTACAAAGTCTTGAATTAACATACAGCTTAGGAAGGAAAATGATGGATGGAGAACAGACAGAAAGAAAGAAATGAACAACCTGAAATCTTCTGATATAATTATATTCACATAGATCTCTCTGATGCCAGATCAAGCAACGTGCGGAAGAACTGCTGCGGATACAGGGGAGGTTGCTCTGAAAGTGCCTAAATACAACAAACACGATAATGTCAATCGTTGAAGTTTAACTTGTTCGAATTGCTCACTGAACCTTTTTTTTTATATATATAAGACATTGTATATAGTCCTTTTGTTGATAATTACAAATAGCATAAACTTGGTCCAAAATTGCAAACATATGTGGTCATTGAAGAAGAAGGCAGATATATCACCTGATGAATCAAGACAGTGGAAGGAGTCATTCCTGGAACTGTATTCACTTCTATAATCAGTACCTGTGACCGCAAAATAACGATACATCCAATTAGATCTTATAATACATCTGCAAATAGTTATCTGAATACCCCTCCTTTCCTGATTTTACTTTAAGTTTGATTTGCAGTAAAAGTGATTCTATCAATTGTATGGCATGTTAAGTGTTGCAGTTTGCAGAAATCCTTTTATTAAGTTCTGATTCCTCAAGTTCTACTACTGAATTAACTCGACAATAAATATTGCCTCTAAAATGATATTTTGGTCCCAATTCAACCGCAAACGACCAATTTGGACAGGTGATTCAACCTCTTATACTAATCTTGTATAAAAACGATGAATACTTTGAAAATTTTAGTAGAGTACTACAGCCTTCTAAACAACATGGTAAACTCTTCACCATGGTTCTTTGTGCACTCGTATAATTAACATGAGTGTGTCACAATTATCTCAAGAGGCACATCATGAACTGCAACTTGCTGGAAAAGACACATTTCCTTAATGATATTATTAACTATGAAGAATTAAATTCACTTTCATTATTGTTCAATCAATTGAAAGAATCTCAGCAATAACATACCTCACCAGTATCAGCATGAACAAATGCATCAATACGCGAAAATCCTTCTAATTGTAGAGTGTTTGCAATAAGTTCAATACGCTTTTTACACCTTTCCAAGGCGGCACTACTGATTGAGAAAGAAAAGAAATAAAGTGATTGTGAGCAATATGTAGGTAATCTTGAGACACAGAAAAGTACATCTTGTAAAGAACAATTTCTGGCTTAGTAATAACTACTTTTAAGTAGAAATGTATATTGATATAAATCTGGTAGTCATATCTAATACAGTTTCCACAAGATGAATCTTCATGACAAACCTCATAATAGAAGGTGGTGGTGGAGTCAGATTGATGCCAGTTCCACCTGCAGTCGGAACCATGTAATGTCTTAGTCATCATTTGACAAAAAGAAACCACAGTATGCCCCCATGAAGCTTATTATTATAATGGTTTCAACTAGAATCAATAAGCTCTACTCAATGAACCTATGGCTAAGGAATAACTAGGGACAAGACCATCTACCTGCTTTTCTTTTCTTTTCTTTTCTTTTTTACTACAAGCATAGAACTGTGGTTACATATTGGAGCATGCATAAATGAGAGAATGAGAAAGTTCAAATCACTGGAAGCGATATAATGTCTTACACTACAAAAATTATAATGAAGAGATACCTTGGAATTTCTCCTCCAGAGATAATATGCCTCCAGATTCTTTCACGGTTACACTAGGAGTCAATGAACGCATTGATCCACGTTTTCCTACAACACCTACGGTGACCTCTACCCATCTACTATCCCCTTTCCAGAGCAAATTGTGCGCATTCTCATTTCGGGATTTGGATGCAACAGCTATGTCATCAGTCTCAACAAAAGGTTCGAATATTAAGAGCTCTGGGGGAGGGTTTGGCATCTCAATCATTCCATGTGCCTGCATCAGATACCAAGAGAAATATATGATACAATAGTTTTAAGGTATCCTGAAATCATATAATTCGGTGTTAAAAGAAATAAATATTAGAGATTGGTAATTGACTGAGAATTAAGTAGGCGTTTGGCCAAAGATTTCAAATATTTTTCACTTTATTTGGAATTTATGAAGATGGAGTAGTGTTTGGTTATACTTTTTGCAAAGGAGAGAAGAGAGCATTTTATTTGGAAGTCATGAAGATGGAGTGGGAAAACAGGTTTGGAGCATTTTCCCAAATTTCAAATCCAACTCCAAGTTGGATAAATCTTATAACCAAACATGAGTTCGAAAAAGTGAAAATTATTCTAGGAAAAAGTGTAATTCTCATGGTTACGTCAAAATATAAAGAACAGACAATCAAGCAATAAAGCTGTCACACGAGAAGAATAACTGGTAGTAGGAGAAGTTTGCAAAACAATTGGGAAACAAAAAAGCTCGAAAATCGAAAAACAAAAATATGGTAACAATATTGGCTGCTATAGCCAAGAGGACTAATTTCTTGAAAACTTGTTTCGAGTCTCCTTGATGACAGTAGTTTATGGAAAATTTAGAGCCACAAATATGTGTAAAGTCTAAAATCTCATTATACATCGAGCAACAAGGATGTAATTGCTCAAAGTTGTCTTATAATCAACTTTTTTAGTTTTATACTAATGGTCAAAAGTTGTAATTTAAGAATTTACTTTTTAAACCATGGGAATCCTTTCGGGAGCAGTATGGGCTAATAAAGTGTGGGGGTCGTATTGGAATTGGGACCCCAAAGAAACTTGGCCATTTATGACTTTGATTGTATTTGCAATTTATTTACATACTCGAACAAATAGAAATTTGCGGGGTGCAATTTCTGCTATTGTAGCATCTATAGGCTTTCTTATAATTTAGATATGCTATAGGGTCAATCTATTAGAAATAAGGTGACATAGTTATGGTTCTTTTCCATCAGCATTTGATTGAACTCAAGCCAAGTTATTACAAAAACAAGAGCGGGCAGCGAATTGTATGAACCAGCATGCGGACCGCGTAAATCAAATATTGTATTGATGAGTCACATGGTTTTCTACATGCTCTACACACTACACAATTAAATTGTATAAAAGTTTTTTGACTTTTCTACTACAGGCTTATACTGTATGTTTTGTGTTTACCTACTTAGATAGGCGATACCAATCTCTTAAGCATGTTCTCATTTTACGATACTTACAGCTGCTTATATATATCATGAAAGCACTTATACAACAAACGATGCAGAATAAAGGGAAAAGCACATGGCAAACCTGTGGGTTTACAGCTAAAAAAAATGAAAGCAAGCACGGTCCTATTGATCAAACTGATGAACAAACGGAACTACGATTACTATGCTTGGGAGAAAATAAAATACTGCCCATGATTGGGAGAAAAAGCTTTGCAGATGAGGAGCAATTACAGAGAAGTCACATATACCTTTGACAGGCTGTTAGGAGGAATACGAGGTAGGCAGTCTTGCAATGCATTTACGTAGAAGGCAAGGTCCCCCTCACAGCTGCATAAGGCAGAGTGTCAAGTTAACAAGAAGCATTTTTCTAAGATTTGCATCCAATATTATTTAAGTAGAACAAAATTGAAGAGGAACAAAATCATACCACAATCTGGCCACACCAGTTGAGCAACCATCTCTGGCCGGTTTTACGCATAAAGTGTCACAGTGAAGTTTTGACTTCAAATCAAGCCAGAGATCAGATATGGACATTTTCAGCAGATCCTCTTTCTTCTTCACATCTTTATTTATTGTAAGGACTCCAAAGTCGGTCAGCTATCCAAAGAGAATTTTTATGCTTGTCAAGGAATAGACATTTATAGGTGTTCATGCAAAATCAGTTTGTTGACTATATTTATAACTTGCAGATGAAGTCCACGCAAAAAGAAGTTTCAAATTAATTTGAAATAACTCAAGAATGAACCTTAGCCAAAGTAGCGAGGCCCTTGGTTTTTAAGTATTGGTTTCAACCACGCGCACACACACACACACACCCCAAATCCCCACCCCCATATAAGTATTCCTTCACGAAATGTAGGTAACCTTTTTATGTATGTTGCAGTTGGGATCTAATAGTGGTAAACTGGCATTCATTTACTACTTCGCAATTGTTCAATTGTGCATATCTCAACTATAGAAGGTCATTCTTTCACTAAAATATAGGACATGCAATGAGTAGCAAATCAGGTCAACTGATCCATGAATTAAACAAAAAACATCATAGTCCAGCTTTTAATGGCCGCTATCTAAGCACCTATCTCTGAATCTTACTAAACTAATCAAAACATGGTTGAGGCAAAAGTTCCATAATGTAAGTTCAATTTCTTTTAGTACGTCATCACCAAAACAAACTTTTGTATGAACAACAATGTCAATCTTTAGAAACAATAGCTTAATTGAAATACTTGTGCAGGTTATAAAAAGGGAGAAAGTTCTATTAATGTGCTTATGCATAAGTTATGCTGCGCTTAAATATATCTCGACTGTGGCAATGACATGCTTGTGTTGCAGTTAATAATGCAACATTAACTGAACTCTTTTAATCACAATAGACTAATTGATGTTTGATTCCATTCATACTGGGAATAATGCGAGGGATGAAGAAAGAAAGGATATCAACTCACATGTTGTAGAGTAAGAGAGGTTGCAACTTTGTCCATACATGTTTTTGAAGCCATGGCGCCAGGACCTTCCATTATAAGAAGGGCAAGAAAGCAGCTACAGTTTAGTGATTATTAGTTGGCTTGTACTCCTTTCTTTCAAATACCATTCAATACATACCTGTATAGGGAACCCCTTCCGCCTCTAGTAAAGATTGAAGTGTGCCATCTTCTCCAATGCCTCCATGCACTGTCAACGGCCATAGTAACACAATTGTCATCATTACTTTCAGAAATTAAATGATAACATCTAACAAAAGTTGATAAGTGTTATAGAATGGAAATAAGCTATTCTTTTCTCATGAGGATGAATACATAGCTGAATTCATACGCCACTTTATTTTATCTACTTACTTCATAGCAGATTACTGAAGCAAAAATAAATATGTAAAAGAAGGCACATACTAACACGGTTTTAACAGTTGCCGAAAAGTTATAAGCATGTATACATCTACTGACCTGCAATGAAAACAGTCGCCTGAGATTCCTTAGCTAGCTTGACCCACTGCTCTAGAGAAAATTTCTTCGGTAATTCATCTGATATATCAAACCCGTTGAACCAACTGTGATTTCTCAGACCTCTCGTGAGATCATCCATGACCTGGTTCCGCAAGTGAGATGTCAGAGCTGCCCGATTGGGTTCAATTGCTTCTAGACACGCATCAAGGACTTCTTCTGTAGTATGTCTCAGCAAAAGGGAATAACTGTACACCAAGGAAAAGGGTTTGACATGCACTAAGATAATATTCAAAACTAGGTGGATCACAACCTTACATCCAAACTATCTCAAATATTTTCCTCCAGGTTATGCTCCAACAAGATTCAGAAATCACCACATGAAGCAATACTTTTATGTCTAATCATGTTTATCCCCTCGTTTGTAGCTCATGGACTAAATCTAACAAGATTCAACAGTGTACACAGGAAGAAGCATCTACAGAAGATAGGTATAATGGAAATTCTCCATCAAGTCCATTATGACACATTTCTCAAAAGAGGAAGGAATTTCAGGTGGGGCTATCTGGGTGCTGTAAAAACCCAAAGTAGTACCATAATTTACTGATTTTGGTTGGCTGCAGCAAGAGAGTAATTATTATGGCAGAAATGTAAGAATGAGGAAGCATTTGCATACAGGTAGTGTTTCATGAGTAAATATGCAGCAGAAGAAGTGGATGACCTGTTGCTTTGCAAGTAGCAGAACTTTAGTACGTAATGCTAACATAAGAAGGATTTCGCTGGGTAAATTCCAAGAAACTGATGAAATGGCGTCAAGGTAGAAGGAAAAACAGTGACAGGGTCTTCAAGAATCATTCAAGCAACAGTGATGTGGACATTCCTCAAGCAGTGATGTGGATAATTTGGAAAGAGAGGATAGAACAGGTTTTGGATGGACACAAGTTTTCTTCTTTCAAATTGATAAATCACATTCACCTATTTAAAACTCTTACAAATAAAAATATGAGGCTCTATTTTAGAAGATAAATGTACAAGAAGAAGAGAGTTTAAGAATTATAGAAGTGCGTTGAAATTTGTACAGGACTATTAAATTGCCATAGCATGAACTAAGTTGGATTCTAGTACAAAGAAGTTTATCTGGCAGTTGCGACAAGAAAAGTAAAAAGAATGAGTAAAGTAGGACATAAGATACACAATACTTGTAGTCTACTGCAGTTGCAATATACTTACGGCAATGTCCATACTGTCTTAAACTTCTCATTTACTTCCTGCTTGGCAGAGTCTGAAACATCAGTATAACTCATTGCAGGGGCAAGCAAGCACGGCGTCACCTCAAGCTGCAGACAGCAAGATTCCAACATCATAATATTGGCAGGATAAATTTGGGAACGTCTGAAAAAAATATTACAAAATAAACTGCTAAAGAAGTGAGAGAAAGCAACATTTGTCGAACAAGAAACCAAGGCAGTTGTACTCTCGTACTAACTATTACGGAAGGCAAGAGATCTTTTCCATCATTTCCCTCTAATTTGACACATCTGGTCATTTATATAATACCATGTAAGAAATGATGGCAACCAATCTTACATTTGGATTTCCTCTGGAAGGAACAGATTAAAGTTCCGGCATAGACAGGAACCATAGACAGGTGAAACATTAACAGAATTTTATAGTCAAACTTATGTCACTATCTTCTGAAACATATTGCTGAACTAATAACAAACATGTCATTTCCCGTGCCTGTGTAAAACACAAGCTGAGAACCCAAAAAAAGGACTTGGATAAAAATAAATGAAGTGTCTTAGACACATCTTCTTTGTCAATAACCTCAGGGCTCAGACCAAAATCAAATATTTTAATATGTAATTGATTGAACACTGCTTGAAAGCGGCAGGGTTTATCAGAACACCAAACCATCCAATATAAAGAAGGTTTTGAGTTCTGTAATGCATAAGACACTAGGGCATGATTTTGAATGTGAAATTCTAGCACTTAGTTTCCCCCAATTCAAAAAATTAAATCAAGATAGGAATGCTTGGAATTTCAGCAGCACTGGAGCACGAGGATTGACCTAAATTTAGTAAAGGAAGCCATGAATGAGGACTAATTGAAATAATCAACTCCTAATTCATCACTTAAAATAAGATAATTTCCAAAGCTTCTGGTAGTTTCATTTGCCTCCATAAGATTAGCCTTTCAGCAATCAATAATACTAGAGAAACTGAAGAATCGGTCTCTGAGGCAACATGTGAGGATTGCTCTAGTTGAAACCCTCCATAATGGTTGGAGACTTTAGTCACCAGAGAGAAAAGTGGGACACCCCACATTTCCCTTCAACAGAGGGGAGAGTGGGGTAGAAGAAAAGATTACCAGACTAAATTATATACCAACTATGTCTCAATCCCAAACCAGTTGGGGTTGACTATATGAATCCTTTACATCAATCCACACTATTCAAACCCATTTCATTCCAATAGTCAATGGTTGTTTTTTATGGATTACCGAAACAAAAAATCAAAAAGAAAAAGGAATCTGTCCCTGAGTCACAGTACTTACGTTCAGAATATAAGATTCATTAATCTGGTAGACACGAAAACTTACATCATCAGATGCCCTTAGATTCAGCCAAACATTGGTTCCACTCATAAGAGATACTTGGCGTTCAGAGGTGTCACCACCAAAGATGACGTACACTTTCTTATGTTGTTTAATAAACTCTTCTGTTACTGATGAAGATTTTGATCTCCTTCTCGACGGACGTGATATGATATTATGTGACAAAAGATCTGGAAACCGCAAGCAAGCATGCTGGATGATGGTCCGGAGAATATTTGAGTGTGAAAATCCAACCTGACATGGAAAGATGCACAAAGTCATCAGATTCAACAAGACTGTCACTAGCTATTTTATAGAATACAACATGTAAAATATCTTCATTAGAAGTTGTGCTACTGGTAAATATCATGCTACTCAAATTGACTGCATAAATCCACCAATTCTCTTATACAGGGAATGCTATCATCCCCTGCTTTTCTTTTTAAGGATTCTTCAAGTGTTTGAATGTTTGATTGGGGGAAAGGATATGATATTGTTCACAAATCAGAACTTCCATATGTAAGATAGTCGAAATTTGTTCCAGATGAAGCCTAATAACTACATATTACTTTCTTTTTATTCAAGCTATGGTATACACAATTTCTGTCAAATGGATTTCTTCTTGAGTTCAGGGAAATTCATGCCAAATGGACTTTCTTCTTTGGGATTCAGCACCGACACTTACAGCATGTAAACTTTCTTAACTACAAACAAAATGACACCACAAGATTTACATATCGATGGGCCTATACTGAAGCAGACTGGAAAATTTCACCTTGTGTTATTCTGCAATAAACCAAGAACCAGCATTAAGAGTACCTTTGATGCTTGCTGAAATAAGAAACTTGTTTGCTCCATTCCACTGATCTGGGCAGAAGAATGTACAATACAGTTCAAGCAAAAATACTGATGAAAAAATACAGGAAGGGTCAGTAAGCTATCTCACCAAGTTAATATCAGTGAATATTACTGTGCCAGAATCAGTCCTTCCAAATTTGTTTCCTGCAGAGGTGGAAGCTTTTGAAGAAGGCGGCAAAACCCAACCATCAATTCTAGCAAAATCACGCAAGCCAAGTCGCTGAAATAGTAATGACGCTCCTTCACGGATCTTTGAAATCACGTCCATAGAGAATCTAGGTGGAGTGTGATAAGCAACCTGCAATATTTGCCTGGCTGTTTAGATTAATATAAGCAAGAAGAATTTATAAGTACAGTTTAAGCTTTGAATTTAGGACCATGATAGAGGCTTAAATCAGAAAAGCATGCCATAAAAAATAAACAAAAGCATAGGACCTCCGTATCATCAATCATTCCATATTTGTCAAAGTACCACACAAAATGGCCTTCTTCACTTGGCTACTGGCAAGAGGGGTAGTCCTAACACATGAGAGACTCTCTGAGAGAGAATTTCAATTGTGTTCTAATTGCTATCTGTGTGGATGTGAGCCATAGACAACAATTCATCTTTCTTTCTTTTTTTGCACTGTAAGGCGACTTTACAACTATGGAAAGTATTTACTGCTCTGAGGACTTCTATGGGTTATGACAAGAGGTATCACAGAGATGCTAGTATGCTGGAGTGAAGGACATCTATCAAGTCAGAAAGAAAGATGAAAGATTGTCCCAGCTTGTATCTGGTGGACAATTTGGGAGGAAAGGAACCAGAGATGTTTTGAAGATAAGTGTAGAAGTATGCAGAAATTGAAAATGAAATGTCTAGCACTTCTTAACTTTTGGTGTAAAGGGATGTATTTGAAAGAGAGTTAATATCTTAAAAGGTTACTGAATTATCAGAAATTATCTAGAAAAGTCATTGAACTATGTTTGGTACCAATAAAATCACTCAACTTAAGGCTTTTATCTTCAAAAATCACTCTACTATATTTACCATCAAAATAAATTTGATATGACAAAATAAATTATATTTCCAACTAATGAAGCTTCAAATGACTGTGATTATCACCCGGATACGTGAAACGATAATCACCAAAAATTAAATTTGGCATATCAGTCGACCATAACTCAGGTAATAATTTTACTTTAAAAGTAATACAATCTGAAAACGTTTTCTCTGCCAAGGTCTTTATTTCTTATCTTTTTGTTCACAAGGAACCAAATGAAGAACCAGTAATAGCTATTAAAACTAATGTCTGGCTGCTCAAGGTGTTGGTGAAGTTGTAAGTATTGGAACTGCTAGACCATCTTGTACTTATAAGAGAGATTGTTGAGGTTCAGAAGAAGAAGATTAGAAACCATAGCAAAGTATAGATATTATTTTTGTAATTTTTTGTGGTTATTTCAAACATTTATATGTCACAATATATTTTTTGTGGGGTCCATGATTAAATGGCATAAGAAAAAAAATTAATTTGTCATGTTAAATTTATTTTAATGATAAATTTAGTTGAGTGATTTTTGAAGATAAAAGTCTTAAGTTGGGTGATTTTATTGATACAAATAAAAAGTTCAATGACTTTTTTAGATAATTTCTCATAGTTCAGTGACCTTAAGATATTAACTCTTCGGAAAATCATGTCTCTATTTTTGATGTCTTAGATTCCTTGTGAGATGACAAAGGAATAGGAGAACTCTTTATGTGCTCACTTTTGTAAGTAAGGGTGACTCCCAATTTTGAGGGGGGTCAAGTATATATCAATATACATGTTACCATTCTCAAAAAAAAAAAACTAGTAAAATTTGTGTTTATATAGGACAGAAAAAACCATAATAATGGAAAATGAAATGAATGAACACGAGATATGAAACATAATTACTTAACTATGCTTTCAATGCCAAGCTATTATCTATCACATCGAGGATGTCGTCGTTATGCTTACAAATGAAAAAGAAATTAAAAAAAAAATACATGTCCCTAGAGTTTTATGTGCACATTTCAGAAATATTTATACTACCTGTCGAGTAGGGAGATACTTCCTTCGATAGTTAAATATTGCATCTTTCTCGCTAACATCAACAGTGCCATGTGACTGAAGCTCCACCTGAACATGGTGGAAATTAAACATATAGAGCATTAAGAAAGTTGAGAAATTCATTGCTTTAGCTAGTGAGCCCATTTGATTGGAAAACTTGCGAGCTAAAGGCAGAAAGAAAATACTCTCTTTCAACTCTTCCATTAACAATAATCAAACATAAAGATCTTCCCATTGACCTACAGAATCCTCATTTACAAGAGATCCATAACTGGTGTGATGTGACACGAAGTAAAACATCAACCATGATGACAGTAAATAGCATTGTCACTCCTAGCAGATTTAATAACAGAACAGCAGTTTTAACAAATTGATTCCCAATAATCACATTTTGTATGGATAAACTTTTCAGCACTGGACACTCTGTACATGAGAAACTTTAACAAGTAATTAGGGAACTGCCAAAAAAAGTAACATCCTCGATGCTCCAAGAAAACTTAATGAAGTTCAAGTCCTCCAAGTACTAGCATAGCCCCACAAAAAGCAAGCTGCAGCAGAATGTCAGTAACTCTGCACTAACACTGCCTAAATGTGACACTACTAACTGTTCCGCACCAAATACATGATGAACCACTATAAGTACTAGAAATTCTCTTTTCTTCACTGGATCAATACTAACTTACCTACTCCTGCTCCTACTGGATCCAAGAGGGCCGATGCCCTTAGCACAATTGTAGAGCTCAAAAAGATCAGTATCAAAATTCAACTATTTAAGCTCAATAATGGACCACCAAAGAGTACCACTTTTTTATTAAAAAAAAAAAAAAAGAGAAACCAAAGAATATCAGTTTTCTTAATGATAATTGTCACCCTTATAAAAATTGTTGGATGGAAATTTGGCTCTCGATCATACAAATGCAAGATTTTGTGTCAACTTCTGCCTGTAATCGAGAACTACATGAAAAGGCATGATAAACTTACATATATAGAAAGCATTTAAGAGTATCTTCCTATGCAATGCTTATATAATAGATTAAACTGGTGCCCATCATTTATAGCATTTCAAATATCAATGTCAACAGACAAAATAGCACTTTAAACTGGAAGCAATGTTTGAAATTCCTAATTCTTGGATTTATTTATCTGATATCTCTGCAATTTTAACACCCCAGCACAATGAAAATCTACAGTCATTGTACTCGTACAGTTCAAACCGAGGCACAATATGCTTTCGGTGTTATTTTTGAGAATTATAAACCTCTTAATAAACTTAATACCAAAAGAGAATCAAGTATCTATATACCTCTGTTGGCAATAATACAACAGGCTGGCAATTAAAACCAGAACCTACATCAAGGACAATTGCTGTAAATTCACTGCCTCCTTCAAGGAAAATCTCAATAAGGACTTTGTCATCTATCCCCTGCCAAAGTAACGAAAAATGGTTTATTGATTGAATATATACCTGAATACAAACTGCAAAAAGGTATATAAAGGACTTAAATTTCCAATATCATATACACTATCAAACCAACACTATTCAAGAGGTGTAGTATAAGTTATGACAAAGTAAAACTAAAGAAGAATGACGTGGAGAAGAAAACTATTACCTCAGAAATAACTCCGTTAGCTTTTGTCAGAGAGTCAGAGACACCATAGGCAACACTAACTCCAATGCTAGATCCTGCTCTTGTTGGCTTTACCTGCAATATTGTGTGGGTCATAAATGTAAATAATGGATCAAGAGTGCTGCAGAAAACCAAAATGAATGTTCCATTGAATGCTTACCACCACTTTTCCCGACTTAATATCCAGTAGATTTTTCTCAAACCACTTTGACAGTCCAGATTCATCCGTTTCATTTCCCTAAAATCAGGACCAAACCACAGTTAATTTTGTGAAGTCATACAATTTTGCTCCTTGGGTGTATAAAAAATCCAATTTCCAGCATGATAGTTTAAGAAAACAGATTTCTTGGTAGGTTACATTGGCTAGAAAGCCAACAAGGGAAAGCCCAGGTACAGTAGAGTGAGAAGAGAACCAACCAGGAACAAGACAAAGCGGCAGTCAGCCAAGAACAGATGAATAGAGAAGCAAAAGGTACTTCTCTTTTTTGGATAATTAGAGAAGCAAAAGGAACATTTTTCCAGTTTCAACATATTATAAAGATAAACTATGTAATCATTGTCAAGGGGAGACGGAAACAAGCTGAGCTGTGAATATTCAAGCTCAGCTAGATCCGGTGAGCAAGCTCAAGCCTGTTTCTAAGAAATATGATATGGAAGTCAAACTTAACAAAGTTTGAAGACAGAAAGTCAGAAACAAGAAGAGAAAAACAAATAAACTGGAAGACCATTACCAACAGTAGTAACATATGCCTGGCATATGGAAACTTCCAAGTAGAAGAAAGCACATGAATAGAGAAAGTCAAAGCAGAATTAAAGAAATTTATGGAACAAATGAACACAAATCACACCTGTATGAGAAAATTAGGTACAGTCACGAAACCTTGTCTGTCAAGCTCCAGGGATGCATCATACTGTTAAGAATTTGGAAGAAAACCAATATCATTTATTAATCAAAGAGCAGTTTGGAGGCATAATACATTACAGACAGCAGCCTGTTGCACCATGGAAGAACCTAGGCAATTTCTTGCTGACATAATCAATATATTAACACAATCATAAATCAAGTAAAATATCAATATGAAGATCAAAGGTTTCGGAAAAGAACTACAGTTCAAATTAAGGATTACTAGAGTTGAAGTACAATCGAAATTTTTTAAATGAAATAAAAAGTTATTTTCGAGATTAAAGGTTTCTTTTTTCAATCAAATACCATGTCTAGTCTAAGCAATACATATATTCTTTTTGACACTAGTAACTAAGCAATACATATATTCTAGTTTCCTCAACTGATAAAAGCAGTACATGCCAGATCAAAAACCAAAAATAAAGTTGATGCAATAGGTATTTTACTTTATCAAATGCCTTTTGACATTGAGTGGACCCTGTTCCAACAAATGGAATATTTGATCGTTCCAATAGCTCCTGAAAAATGCATCAAGACACATGTAAAACAGAAGAAAAGGAAGTTGTTCTAAGCTTTCAAACTCAGAAGACAACTAGTATGAGTGAAATTTCTTGAGTTTTTGGTATAAAAAAACCTGAATGCCACCATCTTCACCAAAACGACCATGTATAACAGGAAAAACTATGTCCACCGAAGAAGCAAGGTGTTCTGTGAAGTCAGATAATGACCGGAAGCCTTGGGCAAGGCTGCAAACACAATATGAGAAAATTTTCAACTACAACAAGCAGGGAAGAATTTACCCTATAATAAGCCCAGATTTTAAGCTGTGAAAACTAACCTCTCAAGTTTGAAATCAAAGTCAGCAGGAGTATTTGAGTATACCTATAAGTGAAATTTAACAAGAATAAACAGTCAAACCACAAAAGACAAAGAAGATGCCTAGTGCCTAGAAGAAGCTGATAAAAGCCATCAATAAGTGAATAAAATTTAGTCTGAGTACTGGTCTTCCAAGCCAATGGCCAAGATTCACGTTGCAGAATGAGAAAGCAGAAATTAATATCCTCTGAGGTTTAAGCCCAATTTAAATTTACGGGTTATGAGCCAGTTCTTGGATTAAATTGAATGGAAAAGAAGAAAAGGAACGATTGGCTTATAGAAGATCTTGATGAAGAGCTTTCTTATGTGCTTGATAATACCCCTTAATATAGGTGATCAATTATTACAGTAACATGTAGCAAGCGGAACAGAAAATACCAAAAAGTTTAAATGGTGCATAATTAGACAAGGTTTGGACAACAAACCTGGGCAGTGGATATGGCAAAGGCATTGAGGTTGCTATCAATGTAATAGCAGCTAACATGCAAATCGTCCCCCTGCTCAAGCACTGGAAAGAGTAAATTACAGATTGAAAGACGAATATTCTTCCTTAATACAGATAATACACACAGAATCATTACATTAGTAAAATATAACACTCTCATTTCTTAGCAACAACCAACAGAAGGAAATGAAGTACTAGATCACATCTTCTAATGCATAACTTGTGGCAGCCCAATAACACTCAACTAATCAACTAAATCATCCATCTGAAACAAAGTGCAAAACTCATTCAAAAGATGTAAATGGAAAGGCCAAAATAGGTGGAATTCATAAGCTCTCTACAGAATAGAGAGCCATTGTAAGTTTTGGTTCTTCCTACTAGTACAGACCAAGAACTACCAGTGCTTTGCAACTATATGTTGAAGAGTATGATCACTTCGTCAAAGAATATAAGTTTTTAGATGATGTGATCACATAATTCAACATGGCATTAGAGCAAGCATAGATCATCAATTTAAGTCTCGCCGCCACCATTTATCAAAAAGAATTTTCATGTACTTCATCAAGAAAGAAATCCAAGCCCACCCGTGAGGGTCACGATGAAAATATAATTAACTAAATAATAGTGTTCCCTAACAAACAACTATTCTTTTAGATGAGGTGGTCACACAATTCAACACGGGTAGGCAGAGATATCCTTTTGAAGTCTTGCAACTACTAATTTTTTAAAAAGAATTTGAATATGTTTGATCAAGAGAAAGAGAGTCAATACATGAAGAGGCGTCACACATAGCAAATGTAAATAAATGTTTCTCCTCCCTAACAACTTAAATATTTACACTTCAACATATTTCCTCCATTCGCTTTTACTTGTCATATTTCCTTGTCAAAAGTACAACTATATGAACTTAAACCAACATTTTAAAATATATTATTTTATCATATTCATATGAAAAAAATTGCAACTTATATAGTACTTCTTAGAAAGTTTTTGAGAATCTAAATTTAAACTATTAAATTAATTTTATTCTATTTAGCTTCAAATATTAGTTAAATTGACTCTCTAGAAGGAAGCATGACAGGCTCTCACAGCAGTAAAGATTGGATTCTAACTCTCGCCACCACCTCACCTTTCATGTATAATGTAGGTGATCATGAAAAAAGAACCAAGCTCGAACGTAAGAGAACATGATGAATATCGGGTTTTTCACCTGTATGTTATCGAGCACAGATCGAGCAGAGTTCAATGAAATTCCCCGCTCAGCAGACGGTCCACCACAAATAAGTCCCACTCTCAAAACCTTCCTCTCCACGTTATCAAACTCATGATCATCCACTACCTCCTCGGTACAAGAAGCCCTAACTATCCCAAATCTGCAACTCCTTTCACAGCTCAAATTACTACTACTACTACACTTCACCGGGAAATTTATAGCTCCTCTTAAAGCTGCGGAGGCAGACAAACAGTAATTTCTATTGCAACGGAGATATTTGGAATAAGTAGAAATGGAATTGACTGAGATAGAAGAAGCCATTGAGGAGATTTGGGGGAATTGAAGGTTCAAGTAGAGAGTGAGTGTGATATGAGTGTAGTACTTAATAAATATGAAAAGAAATGGTGCCAGGACGGCAGTTACAGAGAAAGCTGAATTGTTTCGTTTCTTTATTTGGGCCGGCCGGTAGAAGCACCATTTTGCACACATATAGTAATAGTGTCACACACCTGTCTTTTATAATTTATTTATTTATTTATTTTTGGCCAAACACATATACAGCTCTCAAATTTGCCCTCATTTTTCATTTGACACTCCAACTTAACCTTATTTTATTTTAACCCTTAAATTCCAATTTTTATGTACCATTTAAACACTTATACTAATTTTTATGATTTGTTTTTATTTATGTTCTTCAATTGCAATTTCTTATTTTAAAAAAATAGACGTGTGCCTGTTAATTAAAAAAATTAAACATTCGCGAACGAACCTAAAAAATTTCAAACAATAATATTATTTTTTGATATTTCTCTGTATTTTTGCATGAAAATAAATTAACGAAAGTTCTTTGATTTTCTTTCTTAAACATTCAATTAAATTAAATAACACTACTTATTTATTTTTTCTTATCATCTAGGCTATCTAAATTTAACGCAAATATTCACTTTTAATTTTTAATATAAATCAATACGAATAAAAAAACCCATCTTCAAAAAGACTCGACTGACTTTGCTAATAACACTACTAAAAAAATACTCTTGTTCATTACTAATAACGCTACTAAACAATGTTAAAACTCGACTGAGTTTGTTAGGTTGTCGGTGATTTTAAAGAAAGAAAATCAACACAATTTTGTCGGTTATTTTTCACACAAAAATACATAACACTCTTAAAAAGAAATTATTATTTTTTTAAAAAAATTATTTTTTGTTAATTTTTAATTTTTTAACTAAAATAAAATGACACATGTCGATTTAAATTAAGAAATTGCAATTGAAGAATATATATAAAAATAAATAAATCATAAAAATAGTATTTCGTGTTAAAATGGAACCTAAAAAATGGAGTTCAAGGGTTAAAATGGAACAAGGCTAAGATAAAGTGTCAAAATGAAAAATGTGGATAAGTTAGAGGGGTTGTACATGTGTTTGGCCTTTATTTTAAAAAAAAGATTTATAATACTCTTTGAACTATGCAAAAACATCTCTATTGCTATAAATAATTAGTTTTAAAAATATATTTATCGCCAGTAATTTGATACAAAAATATCTTTATCGATTAATAATTTGGTTTTATCAATTGTTAATTTAATTCAAAGATGTTTAATTATTACTTAATGCAAAGATATTTCTATAGCTAATAATTTGATTCAAAGATACTTAATTATTACTTAAAATAAGTCAAAAATATTTTCTTCATAATAAATATGCTATTTGTTTATTTTTTAAACATATTCTTTTTTTTATTTGGTTCAAAGATGCTTAATTTGAGTCAAAAATGTCTTCTTCCTAATAAATATGTTATTTATTCTGAAATATCTTATTAAGAATGACGGAATATTTACCACTCTATCATAATTGTTATTGATTTTTAAACACATTGAATTCATTTAAAAATATTACTTTTAAAGAATCATGTTTTTACTTTTTTTTTTCTTTTAAAATCACTTTAATTAATAAAAAAAAAATAGAAAGTAATTTTCTCCTTCTTAATTTTATTTTATAAATTAAAATAAAATAATTATATACATTTTTAACTGATTATATCGGACATATATATATAAGATCAATAATTTCATTATTAATTTTTATTTAGATAATGATAATAAAAAAATCTAGAAGTAAGATAAGTATTTGATGATAAAAAAAAAACTAATATTAGAAAAGGAATGTATTTAATAAAAAATAAAATAGTATTTATTTAGAAAAACAAATTGGATCAAATGGTAAATACACTTTTAGACCAAATTGTTAATTAATGATATTTTGACTATTTTCTCATTATATAAAATTGAACAAAAATATCATTAATTAACAATTTGATCTAAAAGTGTATTTACCATCAATAGTTGAGAGTTGACTAATAGGTTAGGGGGGCATTTGACTATTTTCTCTTATATAATTTAAGAATATTCTTTTACCTTTTTCATAAAAAAATCTTTAATTGATATTGAAGACATAAAACAAATTAACACCAAAGAAAAAAATATAAATTATTGTTATAATATTTTTATTTTATGTAGATGTCCACTAAATGTAGTCTTTCCGTCTTTTCATTACTATTCTTCATTACGTTCCACATCCTCCGTGATCTCTATTGTTAATGCTATGTCTTTCACCTTCGTTATTAGGTCATATACGGCCCCTTAAAGTTGTCCGCATAATTTACTTAGACACCTCAACTAGGACTAGTACCTATTGAACACCTCTACCCTCTCGAATTTGAACCAATTAAACACTTTATGCAGATGTGGCACAAAAAGTGTAACTCACATCTTGATGAGCGCGTGAAATCAATATTTTAACGTTTTTCCTTTTCCTTTTCAATTTTTTCTTTATATTTCTCATTATTTTTTTTAAAAATAACAATATTTTTCTTCTTCCTCTCTTTCAAAACCACACATCTACTACAACCACTTCTTCAATACAATCCATCACCATTTTTTCCCCACAAATTTCCTTTTTTTTTAAAAAAAAATCATCTATTTATTGTCTACTTCCGTCTTCTTTTTTCCAGAAAAAAAGATGGAGATCACCAGTTCTTTGTAGGTTAAAATGGAGATTATTATGTTGTCTTCTTTGTCGGAAAAAATGGAGACCATCTATATCTACTTTGTCGGAAAAGATGGAGATCATTATTCAAATATTTACTTTCTCCCTCTTCACCTCTCCCAACACACACCCCATCTTCCTCACAAATCGAACAAAAAAAATTGAAATAAAAAAAAACAAATCTTTTAAGAAAACACCATCAATTTAAATGTAACTAAGAAAGAAGGCATAAAGAGAAATAAAAATGATAAATTCATTCATAATATATGATAAAACCTCTAATTTTTCTAAATGGAGGATAACAATGGTGGACAAGACAACTGTTAGGGAAAGAGAAGAAATGGAGAGGTTTGAGGTGGGTGCGGGGGTGGGGTTAGGGGGTGTATAATTTATTTATGTTTTAGTTTAAAGTATTTTCTTTTAGGATTTTGTTATATTCAAAATTCATTTTTATGATTATTTTAAATTAAAATGTCACGTGTCTTCATTTGATTCATCATTTTGCCATATCATATGCATCTGTATTACACGCACATTCTGTTTAGATTAAGTGTCAGAAAAATGTTTAATAGGAACTTATTTTTTAAGATTGGAGTGTCTAATAGGAAACAAGGTTTGCTAAGGTGTCTAAGTGAATTATACAGACAACTTTAAGAAGCCATAGATGACTTAAGCATTAATGTTATTTCATGTCAACCTTTTGTATACCTCAAAGATCACTAATAATATTATTAATATTGATTAACTGTCTTACGGAAATGGACGAAATAATATTGGATATGATTAAAAGCTTAGAGAACTAATGATTGATTAAGATAAAATTGTTGATTCTTGATAATGAATTTAAGCTCTATGTTATCGAAAATATAGAACGACTAAATTTAAATCTCGTTTAAGGCAAGTGAATGGAAGAAGAAAGAGTTTCTTAGGTCATTCAAGGATGAGTTATTTCTAACTTGCACAGATAATTTATNTTCATAATTTATGATAAAACCTCTAATTTTTCTAAATGGAGGTTAACAATGGTAGACAAGGCAACTGCTAGGGAAAGAGAAGAAATGGAGAGGTTTGAGGTGGATGCGGGGGTGGGGTTAGGGGGTGTATAATTTATTTATGTTTTAGTTTAAAGTATTTTCTTTTAGGATTTTGTTATATTCAAAATTCATTTTTATGATTATTTTAAATTAAAATGTCACGTGTCTTCATTTGATTCATCATTTTGCCATATCATATGCATCTGTATTACACACACATTCTGTTTAGATTAAGTGTCAGAAAAATGTTCAATAGGAACTTATTTTTTAAGATTGGAGTGTCTAATAGAAAACAAGGTTTGTTAAGGTGTCTAAGTGAATTATACAGATAACTTTAAGGGGTCATAGATGACTTAAGTATTAATGTTATATCATGTCAACCTTTTGTATACCTTAAAGATCACTAATAATATTATTAATATTGATTAAATGTCTTACGGAAATGGACGAAATAATATTGGATATGATTAAAAACTTAGAGAACTAATGATTGATTAAGATAAAATTGTTGATTCTTGATAATGAATTTAAGCTCTATGTTATCGAAAATATAGAACGACTAAATTTAAATCTCGTTTAAGGCAAGTGAATGGAAGAAGAAAGAGTTTCTTAGGTCATTCAAGGATGAGTTATTTCTAACTTGCACAGATAATTTATTATCTATTGATATTTAACAGTTAAATCATATCATAGGATAACTTAGACTGATAACGACACAAGAAAACACTACATTATTCTTCTATTGATTCTTGACAATAAATTGTGTATATTTTATGTTATTTAATTATTGAGGAATGTAACTAAATGTCTGTTGGAAAACTATATGCATAGCGGAATCAGAATCGTACTGCTTACATGAATAATACACAATACATATGTTTATGTTAGAACACATGCAATCATGCTAGAGCACATAAACTTTCTGAAATTTACTGCAAAGATTATCTCTTGAAGCGTGAGTAGATACCTTAAAGCGAATCCACAAGCTAGAACTTTCAAGTGAATCCACAAGCTAGTCCACAAACTGGACGACAGTTCTGCGGTCTTCTACAGTGATCCCAAGTTTACTTCCGAACTCTCGCAATACTTGGGTGCGCAAAATATTGTATATAAAGCTTCTTCTTTCAATGGTTAAAAGAATCTTTATTTATAGAGGTTTCTTTCTAGTCGAAGGAGGAGAGGAAACATTATATCTTTTCTTAAAATAGAAAAATACATGTACTTCTCCCTTTCCTTAGAATAGAAAAAAGACACATACTTCTCCCTTTCCTTAGAATAGAAAAAGACATGTACTTCTCCCTTTGCTTAGAATAGAGAAAAAACACATACTTCTCCCTTTCCTTAGAACAGAGAAAGACATATACTTCTCTCTTTTCTCCTTAGAATAGATTATGAGTTCTAGTTAAATATGAGCATGGTAGGGACCATAAAAGTAATTAATGAGGCTTCCTATTATGAAAACAATTCCAAATAATTAATTTGAATTATTCTTACCATAATAAATTACAAATCATTCCACTAGAAATCCGTAATTGTACTCCTTTATTTATATTTTGAAATTCCCCATGTTAAGATTACAGCTACTAATAAATAAATTAAATTACTGACGAATTTAATTCAATAATCAATTTCCTTTAGAGCACTGCTTAACTTATTTCATGTATCGATTCATAAATCTACTTGCAAGGTTTGACACGATGAAAACTTATAACCTTCTCAAAAAGGCATATCATCAATCTCTATATCGAGACATGAATTCCGTCAACTAACTTATCATTTCACAAGTATATATTATCATCATCCAATCTACATATTGACCTATCTTAGAATCTCACATTTTAATAGATCAATATGATAATTAACATATACAAATCATAATAGTTAAATCAGGATTAAGAATATAAGTACATTTAATAGTTTAGAAAATATGATTTTGTCAGTTAGTCTAAAACAACTATTTCTACGTGATCCCGTTCAATACATACAAAATGCACTAGCACAAGAAGTTGGAACTATACCATTCCCCTAATCAAGATAAACTACATATAATCTTGTGCTACAATCATACCGATGTCATGTCCAATTCTCATCTTAGATTGTAACCAAAAAACTTTATACTTATAAGAACCGATGATCTAATCCTCTGACTAAATCATCTACTACATAAAGTAAACAAACACCATAAACATCTACTACATAAGTAAACAAACACCATAAACGAATACATGATCTATTAAATATGAATAAATAATTATTCTATAATAAATACTATATCTAAACACATGGTTAATAGTATATATCCCAACAATGTCATCCTTATTTAATAGGCGAAATGGTCTAATGAACCTTTGTACTTGTATGACGTTGTATTCTGAATCCTTTTACTTGACTCATTGGCAACTGAACCCTTAAACTCAATTTAAATGAGACTTTTAAACCTCTTCAACCATGTGTGTAGTTCACTCTCTCTTACATAAATGACAAGTCAACATTAGATATAATAATGCCATGTCATAATTATTTCATAAATATTTTTAAATTATTAACCAAAAATGTTTTTCCATAAAAGAAAAAAATAATATATTTTCTATTTACAAAAATAAAATAAAATAGTTATTTCTCTCACCTCTCCTCCACCTCCCTCATCCCACAACCACAATTAACACCATCTCCATTAACCTTATTTTTCTTCTTCTTCAAGAGCATTGTCTATAGCCGTAACCTGACTCTTCAAGTTCTTAAAAATTATAATTCAATTTTTTCTCTAAGTTTCTAACATTCGTAACTCTAATAGTATTTTTTTACCAATGTTTACATCATCCATTTGAACCATCATAAATTTCTTTTCTCCATTAATGCCAATAAATTACCATTAAAATATAACAATAAATCACAATATCTGTATGTAATTTTACATTAACACATTTCACCTAATTTCACAAAGACATTCAACAATCACTTTTCATCCTTCAAGACTATTAAATCTTTGTCACCTTATGTATTGTAAATAACCCAGAAAAAAAAGGAAAGAAAAACAAATATACCATAACAACACATTTTCGTTTCTCTAGGAAGAAAGAAAATATGAAAAAAGGAAAGAAAAGAGAACTTGGAGATGGGGAGAAAAAAGAAAAAGAAATGGGGGTTGGATGGGGAAGAAGGTAATAGTAATTAGAGAGAAAAAGAGAATTGGGGTGGGTTGTGAGGGAAAGAAGAAAGAAGTGATATATTTTTTTAATTTTCTTTTGTTTTGGTCTTTACATTTTTTTTAGTCTAAATTTGGAGTTCACGCTCCTTCTACGCGTGAAATCACGTGTTGGTGCCAACTCAATAATTAAATTGACACCTAAGCTTGGTCTATGGTCAGAAGGGATTAAATATTGAATTTCATTGAATTTAAGGGTCCAGTTGACAAAGAATCAAATAGAAGAGTTCAGAATATAAACTCATATAAATACAAGGGTCCATCAGACTATTTCGCCTATTTAATATAATGATACAATCAATTTATTATTGACTCAATTTTAAACCTACGTATACAATCATATGCTAATACACTCTCTAATCTGTGAAGTCAAATTACTTGTTGTAGACTTGTAGATGTCCAACCCAACATGAATGAAAAATAATTTTTCATTAATAATTTGAAATATAAGCATTCTTCAAAATAATTAGTCAACAATTTTTTATTTTTTTAAAAATTCAAAATAAATATATTTTAGCCGCTTGACCAAATATACTCTTCTAAATTCTAACTAGATATAGGACCCCGTGCCAACATGGGGCCCAATATATATATATATATTTCTATTTTAATTTATGTCATATTATGGAATTTGAGAAGTTATTGAAATTTTTATATGATTTTAAAAATATTTAAAAATTTTAGCTATTGTGATTTGTAGTACTTTTTTTAAACATAATTTTGAAAAAAAAAATTATTACTCTGTTTGTTCTAATTTATGTGGCACACGCAGAATTTCAAATATTACGCATTTTTTATATGTCTCTTTAATATATTAAGTTGTTAATTATTGTATTTTATTGTACATTTTGAACCTAATTTTTTAATAATATATGTTATTTGCCATGTCCCAATTTATGTGGCATTAATTGATAGATTTGTTGGAGTCGAGAGATTTATTTTGTTAATTATTGTAANTATAAATTATATAAGTTAAGAGGCCACTTACTGTTGGAGGCTAACTCCTCCAAGTAATTATTTCCCTATAAAAGGATAGTTACCAGCAACTAGGGGTGTTCACGGGTTGGTTTGGATCGGTTATTGGTTAAAACCAAAACCAAACCACTTAATCGGTTTTAAAATTATCAAAATCAAACTAAACCAAATATAATATATATTTACCAGTTTGGTGGTTATCGGTTTCGGTTTAGTTTGGTTCGGTTATTCGGTTATTAACCATACACAAAAATAAAAGAAACAATTCATTCAAAATGTGAAAAAAGTTACAACAATCCATTCAAAACAAAAAATAGTTAGAATGACTTAAATTATCGAACTTTCGATCACTGAATTTACTATTCATAAAACTTTAAAATTCACTATATTGACTTAGAAGGAAGAGACTAACATTTTCAGTCCCACAAAGAATTGTCATAGACACTTATATTACATGAAATCAATAAGATAAATGTTTTCGTCTTGGACATTCTTGCTTTCAATAAGTAAAGTATAAAGAAATTTTAATGAAAACATATATAAGATCTTTAAAATTGTTTATAAAAAACAATATATTAAGTATGTATATTAATAAAATATATGTATATAATCCTTCGATTCGGTTATTTCTTCAGTTTTTTCGAATAAAATCATAACCAAACTAAATACTACCGATTTTCAAAAATCTAAAATCAAATCAAATCAAACCCAAATAAAATCGATTTTATTTTATCAATTTAATTTAGTTTTTCAATTTAAATTGATTTTTATCCAAACTGTGAACACCCCTACCAGCAACAATAGATTATAGATATATAAAAAGTTGGAAATTACTCCTTTACTTCTTTCTATTGCTACTGCTTGTTCTCTTCTTTTATTTTAATATTTTATTTTATAACAATATATATATATATATATATATATATTTAAAAGAAGAAAAGTAAAAAACCTTAATTCATCTCAATCTGATTATAGGATATCTCATAGCTTATCCCGCCGCCGCAATGGGTTCCTCCGGCAACCGTAGCAATAAAGGAAAGACGGTGTCCAAGTCCGGCAGACGTCGCCGCCGATCTTCCGACGACACTGCATCAGACTCCGATTCAATGTCTCACACCGAGTCCGAATCCGACTCGGCTCCGCCGAGTAGCAGCCGCCGCCGTTCAAGCAGTAGCAGAAGCAAAAGTCGAGGTCATAGCAGCAGATCGAGAAATCATGATTACGCAGACGAAGAGAATAGTGACGACGAGCGAAAGAAGAAAAAGAAGAAAATTACTGAAGAAGAAATTGCTTTGTATATGGCTAAAAAAGCACAGAAGAAGGCAGCGAAAGTAGCGAAGAAGTTGAAAACGCAGAATGTTTCTGGTTACTCAAACGATTCAAATCCATTTGGAGATTCGAATCTGAACGAAAATTTTGTCTGGCGGAAAAAAATTGAACGAGATGTTACTCGAGGTGTACCGCTCGATTCCTTCTCGATGAAGGCAGAGAAGCAAAGGCAGAAAGAAAGAATGGCTGAAATTGAAAAGGTGAAGAAAAGGAGAGAAGAAAGAGCAATGGAAAAAGCTCAACGAGAAGAAGAATTACAGATGCTAGCTAGAGAACGGGCCCGAGCTGAGTTCCAGGATTGGGAGAAGAAGGAAGAAGAGTTTCATTTCGATCAGAGCAAAGTCCGGACTGAAATTCGTCTTCGTCAAGGTCGTATTAAGCCTATTGATGTTCTTATCAAGCAATTAGAACCTTCTGGAGATTTTGACGTGGAAATAGATGAGCCTTATGTGGTGTTCAAGGGTTTGGCTATTAAAGAGATGGAAGAACTTCAAGAGGATATAAAATTGCATATTGATTTGGATAGGGAAACACCACTGCATATACAGTATTGGGAATCCCTTTTGGTGGTTTGTAACTGGGAATTGGCTGAAGCTAGGAGAAGGGAAGCAATGGACAAAGCACGAGTACGCGGAGAGGAGTTACCACCTGAATTGCTTGCAGAAGAGAGGGGTTTGCATTCCAGCATTGAAACAGATGTGAAGTCTTTGTTACAAGGTAAAGGGTATGGTGAATTAGAAGCATTGCAGTCACAAATTGAATCACAAATGCGATCTGGTACTGCTAAAGTAGTGGAGTATTGGGAAGCTGTTCTTAAACGGCTTCAGATTTACAAGGCTAAGGCTTGTTTGAGGGAAATTCAAGCGAAAATGCTGCGCGAACATCTTGAGCATCTTGAGAAACCAGTGGAGAGCCGTGATGTAGAGGTGGAAGAGACATTGAGGACTGATGAGGAAGACACGGATCATGAGCAAAATGATGTTCGAGCCATGTCTCCAGAACCAATCTTGAATGAGGTAGTTAAGGAGAAAGAGGAGGAAGAGGAGGAGGAAGAAGAAGAAGACGATGAAGAGGCTGGTTCTTATTCGCCTGTGTTAATGCACGGGGATGATAAAGAAGAAGCAGTTGATCCTGAAGAGGACAGGGCAATACTCGAGAGGAAACGTATGGCTGTTTTGGAAGAGAGACGTGCCCAAGATAAGATTTTGCCACCAACTCCCGCGGAAGACAACTTTGAGAAGAAGGCTTTTAAAACTATGGGAGCAATGGAAGAAGGGGATGTAGTATTTGGCTCAAATGATGAAATTAATCTTGATTCACAGGTGTACTGGTGGCATGACAAGTATAGGCCAAGGAAGCCTAAGTATTTCAACCGTGTTCATACTGGTTATGAATGGAACAAGTATAATCAAACTCATTATGATCATGACAACCCACCTCCAAAGATTGTTCAGGGATACAAATTCAATATCTTCTATCCTGATCTTGTTGACAAAGCTAGAGCTCCAACATATGTCATAGAGAAAGATGGAGATAGTGCTGATACTTGCATCATAAAATTCCATGCTGGCCCTCCTTATGAGGATATAGCTTTCCGAATTGTTAACAGAGAATGGGAGTACTCCCATAAAAAGGGGTTCAAGTGCATATTCGACCGAGGAATTCTGCATTTGTACTTTAACTTCAAGCGTCACAGATACCGTCGTTGATGGGTTTCCAGAAGCACACTGCTTGTTGCAAAGTTCAGTGCTTTGTTATCCATTTCTTGTTTATGTATTTGTTAGGCCAGCTTGTATGTGATGTTCATTCATGAACGAAGAATTTTGTCAACTTGCCATAAAGTGTGATACAAATCTGGAGTACTTCTGATTAATTTGTGCTAATTGCTGAACTGAAGTCACTGATGGCTGACAACCTTTAAAGGTTAGTCTTTTTAGTGTTCCTTGTATTCGTTTGCATAAGAGAGAATCTGTTTGTCCAATATCCAATTCTACCAATTAGCTTATCTTGTAGAGGTTAGCACTGAATGATTGTGTCATCGGGAGCCCCGGGTACCTGATTGGAAGGCTCCCTTTACAGAACCCCAACATATCTAGTGTCCTTTCCTGAGTAACCACACTCATGCCTCCAAAATATGCAGAACTTTTCTCATGATTAGCAATTATTCCAGAAGCCATTGAGAACTCTTGGAAACATTGGTACAGCTTTTGATGTTATAACTGGAGTGAAAATCTTTGTTCAGTGGCTAATTTCGTATCTTATGCTGCTCCCTCTACTTTACTACTTTTTGATTGTGAAACAGTGTTACCCTAAATGTGTTATTTACCAATGTCTTCTCTGACCAAATAGGTGAGTGGTGTTGGCTAACTATAATTATGTTTTTTTTTCCTGAATTGATGACGATAGCGTCTTTCCAGCTTGCTACAATTATAGGATTTTGGGAATTGTAAATTTTCAATTATTTTCATTTGCTTGTATTGGGAGGAATTGTGAAATTTGAGGTTCCCACGGCTTAATTCTATGCGTAGTGCTTTTCATCTCATGCTTTCTCTTGAGGTCTGGGACGGAAGTTTGAGGAATAAGTTGATTTTCTTTGTGAAGTTGAATTTGCTATGTTTTATAGGAGGTATGGTTGGACTTGGACAGAATAACATGATTGATATGCTTTAATAATACAAACAGAACTCCTTTAACTATAATGCTTTTTTTTTGGTGAAGTAATTAAATTGCATTAGAAAGGCATCAAGAAGATGCAATGGTTACAACTAAAAACAAAGTTGCTTCAAACATGAAAATAACATGAAGCTAACTGTGCAAAAACCTGTAAAGCAGCCAAAAAGATAAACCCCCTTGAACCCTACTGTGCTAGAGTTAAGGAGCTAACAAAATCCAAAAAATTATCCATACTGTTTACAGGGGAGAGAAGGTGCCAATTATAAAGACTAACTAAACACCTAGTCTTAATGGTGCTTATGGGAGTTGATATTCCATCAAAACATATGTAGTTTCTCTCTTCCTAAGGTGGTCTTGTGTTAAAACATGCCTTATGTGTAGGGCTGTCCATGCTAAACAGATGGCTTTCTACTCACATTGTCCCTTTATAGGATTGAAGGCACCAATGAAACCGAATCTGCAAAGTTGATTTGCTTTTTCCATTCTGTTGGTTTTGTGGATTTAAGAAAGCTATGATTTGGTCTTCTCAACGTCGAGAACACCTCCACGACTTTAACTACCATATAACAACATGCTTCATCTGTATGACTTCTTCCCAGTAAAGTGTATATCTTCAATGTGTTTGTTAATCAGATCTACCAGTTGCCCTTCCTCTGCCTTTTTCTTGAAAAAGACTCTTGGACAACCACCCTTTGATCCTCCGGCTCAGATAGCCTACAATGTTTCTGTGCAAGATTTCTATTCTAAGATCACCATTCCCAAATTATCGATGTCCACCTTTCCTGTCATTGTTGCGCTACACCATTAGGGAGCTAGATAAACCAGGAGTGCCTCTTATTGTGCTCACAGTATGGCTATGATTCCAGTCAATTAGCTTGGGAAGCCCAAACTCAGAGAGCTTAGTGTTGCACTGTCATTTGAGTTACACAAATGTGTAGTCTCTAAAAGGTCACATCTTTATGAAATTTGAAATAAGGGAAAACAAGGACAATTTGAAACCCAACTTTGAGCAATATTATCCCCCCCCCCCCCCACCCCAAACTATATATGCCTCCCTGGCTTCCACCAATTAGTTGAGGTTTGTGCTGTATATAGTGTTTGCTATTTCCATCCACTCAACAAATTTCAACTATGGCATAATTTTCAAAGGTATGTCTCTGTAATTTTGACCACTCGATTACTCCAATGCTTATCTTTTCTTTTAGATAAAACATCACATCTTCCACCACCATTGGCATTGGCTGATATTTTTCAAGATTATTATGTTTATAATCATTCAAACTATCTAGATCTTTGATCATGAAAAGAAACCTCGGTGGACAGAGTTACTTGGGACTTGTTGCTAGTGGGAGGTGACAGATATTTCGTAGAATTAGTCGAGGTGGGCGAAAGCTAGCCCAGACACCATGTCATAAATAAAACACAATATTTTCATATGCTTAACTAAGAAATATGTCTTTCATTTAAAATGATGATTATTTTATTGGCCATGTTTTTTTTTTCGACATGTATCAAAAGTAATCATGTAGTTGTAAAGCAATAACTGGTTGTGATATTTGATCAAGAAAAAAAAATGATAAGAGTATAGTATAGCACAACAATATTTTGATTGAGCATGAAATTTAACAATGAAGTTTTTTTAGCGCATACCAAAGTAATATATGAACTTGTGATGTTAAACTTGGCTAGACTCCAATATTGAGATACACTTGCCTGTCATTGTGCAGAAGATAAGCAGCATGAAATTGCTTGATGTGTGATCACGATGGAGAAGACGGGCACATGAAGAACTAACTCATCGTTCCAGCCTCATAAGGTGCGAAAACACAGATGAGTTAGTAATGCACGTGCCCTGCTTCTCCATCTTGCTCAAAGCTCACCTTAGTTTTCCTTCTACAAGGAATTATTTGTGGAAAAAGTTAGTCTGTCTAGGCATAGGATCAGTCATATGGCACTATATATGCCTGAATTAACCTTCAACTCTTGCCTAGTACTGAAATTTGAAGTGATCAATTTTAGAGGGTTTTACCTAATAATACCCAACATAACAAGATTATGAGCACTTTTAGGTCATTGCAATAAGTTGTAAATATAATTGAGCAAGACATGAATTACCATGCTGAAATAAGTGTAGTGCCGCTAAATGACAATAGATTTTCAATATTGTGCCAAAAATATCGATGTCATTGCATCTAGAATCGCTAAAGCTTTTACTAGTTATAAATAACTATATTTTATTATTGTTGTTGAATAATTATCGCAAAATATTTATTTGTTATAGTGTGCACTAGCTCATGTCCACTATAAACGGGGTCCAGAGAAGGGCCAATCACATAGGGTCTTTTGTTCCTAGCCTTACCTTATAAAATATCTTCTAGTTGTGATCATGATTTCTTGTCAAATGGTTCATTATAGCAAGGAAAAATTATGCATCTTTGTTATCATCAATAGGGTTGGGCCCAAGCCAGTATTTTGGTTATATATTCGACAAAATCCAGTGACTTAAGCTCAAAACGTTCATTTAATATGTATAAATAATCTATCGAGAATTCAATAAGTAAAAATTATTTGTAAAGCAAAACTCATAAACTAATTTTTTTGGCTCTGCTTCTGTTATTTACATTGCTTTCTCTTTTATGGTTCATAATTAATGGGCTATTATATAGTTGCCACAGAATATGCATCTTTCTAAAATGGCATATTTGAAAGAGTCAACTTAAAAAGGGAGGTAAAAAAATGATTTGTGGCCAAGAAGAATTTAAACAGAACTATCTTCAAAGAATGTGGTGCAGTGGATGAGACTTCTTCTCTTTAAATCAGAGATCTCGCGTTCGAATCCTGGATATGAAAACATTCTTGGTAGGGAGTGCTTCCTTCCGAATGGGGACTTACACAGTGTGAATCTGAATTAATCAGACTCTAATATGAATATCAACTCCAAATTAAAAAAAAAGAAGAAAGAATTAAAACAGAACTGAATTACCATTGTGGACCTTTTGATAAGGACATCATAGAGAAGTTTTATTTGGTCAATCAAGTTGTAGCATACAATAATATGAGGAGCACATTAATCAAATGCTCAGTCAACTATTCGAGATTATTCTTTATAATAAAAATAAATCACATAAATATCTTTATATAACTAAGAAGGTCATTCAACTAATTAAATACTTAATTTATCCTTAAAATTATCACTTACTTCCTTAATATTATGAATTTATGTTTTTTTTTTTAGTTTTTAATCTATATTACTTCCTCCGTTTTCAAATTTAACATGAGGTTAATCTTGTAATATTAAATTAAAGATATATAGAATGTATCAAAATACTTTTAATTTTTTGATTTTAAATATATCATGTGAAAAATTAGAATTAAAAAATTATATAAAAAAAATAAGACGAACAAAATAAATTTCCAAAAATAAATAAAGAAGGCAAAAAAATAGAGAAAGTATGGCTAACTATAGAAAAAAATAATCTTATCTAAAATAAATTATCGAAAAATATTTTTCAAGCATATAAAATGATTTAATGAGTGCATCACCCATTTATAGATAACAATAATAATGAATATTGTCCCCCGCGTCAAGTGTAGATCCACACAATACATAAATATCTTCATACGCGTTGACATCGCCGACGAAGAACTATTCCAAACACTTATTAGAGGTATCATGTTTCGATAATCTAATAAGAAATACGTTATTTATATATATTTTTATTTAATTTATATAATATTTTGTAAATAGATAAGAAATAAATTATTTATGTGTAAAATTAATATGAAGTTTAATTGATATTTATAACTAATACATATACTTTCTATGTCCTAATTAATGTGATACATTTTGAATCTCGAGAGTTACACAATTTTATCTTTGATAGTATTTTTTAAAAATATCTTTTAAATTTTTGAATGGTCCATTGTGATAACTTATTGTACTATTTAAATAGTTTTCAAACATATAAATTTTATTTGAAAAACCTTGACGATTTCATATCTAAATTCACAATCAAATTTAAACTGTATCACATAAATTGAGACATAAAAAATATTAAGTTATGTATTATTGTGTTATACGAGATATAAGATACTAATTCCTATATTATTACTAATACCTTTCAACATTATTATTAATATCTGCATAACTCTAACAAGGATAAAAAACGACCCTCGTTTCCATTTGACCAACTTAATATAGTATTATTTCAAATTAATTCCCTCACCATCTTCCCTCTTTCCTTTCTTTATCTTCTTCATTAATCAACAAAACTTTCCATTATAAAAACACTCCAATTCCCAAATCTCAATACTCACAAAACTGAAAAATCTCTCTTTTTCTCTCTAAATCTCTCAAAAATTATCTCTAATTTTTAGTTCAATTAAGTATGGCAGGAACAAGTAATTATCCTCCTCAAACTCCGGCGCCTATGCCGGTACCAAATCAGGTAGCAATTATAAATCCACAGTTCTGTGCACCATATCCAGTTGATTTGAACGTCGTAAGGAAACTTATGACTTGGTCTGAAGGTGCTTTCGGAGTTACCGATGTCAATGGAAACATTGTTTTTAAGGTTAAAGGCAAGTTCTTCAGCCTCCGTGATCGCCGGATTTTGCTTGATGCTGCCGGAAACTCTCTCGTCACTTTTGAACAAAAGGTAAATTAATTACTCCCATAAGTATATCTTGTTGAGTTTTATTTACCGAAATACAGTAAAACTATTTGTTCTGTTTGTATTTGATACGGAGTTTAAGAAAAGAAATAATAGGTAAAGATGCTTTTTGAACTTTGTATTAAATATAAGGGAAAATGCATAAGTACCCTAGCCTATGCCTGAAATTCCAGAGACATACCTAATCTTTACTAAGGTCCTATTACCCCCAAACTTAATTTATCTATAATATTCTACCCCTTTTCGATCTACGTGACACTATTTTTGAAAAAATTATCAACATACGCTGGACCCCCAAGATAGTGCCACGTAAACCAAAAAAGAGTAGAATATTACATATAAAATAAGTTCGGGGTAATAGAACCTTAGTAAAAATTAGGTGTGTCTCTGGAATTTCGGGAATAGACTGGGGGTACTTATGCATTTTCCCTAAATATAACGAATGTACCATAATGGAAAGTTATAAAAAGAAAGACATATTTTGAGGAGTAACTATATAATCATACAAATATTTTTATGGTATTTACTAAATAATTTGATATATAATAATAATTATATTATATAACACTAATTAATAATTTTAAATCAGATAGCTAGGCAGATACATTAAAATAGGAAGAGATATGAGTAAGATTTGTCTATATATATATATATATTAGATACATGTGAATCACATTAGATACATATTAAATATATGGATCTTTATGTATTTGATTTGATTCACGTATATCTAGGATATTAGACGCTAATATATATACTTTTCTTGTTTTTTTTGTCATTTTCCTTAAAAAAGCAAATTACATAAAACTTTGTTATTTTCCCTCAGAAAAGCAAATTACATAGAATTTGTCATTTTCTCAAACTCTGTCAACTTTTGTACTGGTCCATTGAATCCTGCTATAAAAATCGTAGTTCCTCTGCTTTATAGTGTCCAAAAAAGGAACTTTAGATACCATTAGCATATAGTATATGCGGAAGGATTTTGAATTTATGCATTTTGGATTCAGGAAAAGACAACTTATTGAATTCTAGATTAACAGAACTGTAGCTCCGCCCCTAAAACAATCATATTCAAGTGCATTGCAAACTCATGATCACGATTACACCAACAGACCGTAGTTTTTGAAAACTACCTACTCCGCCTTTTTATCATATTCCATCCTACTGTTAGCTGTTGTTATAGACTCTGTTTGAACCCTAGAGTTTTTACTTGATCCAGGATCTTTGGCTATATATGCAAAGGAATTTAATTTCTTTTTTTTGCGATTTTGCCTTTTCAGATGTTGAGTGCCCATAGGAGATGGCAAGTATACAGAGGAGAAAGCACAGACACAAAAGATTTCCTTTTTAGTGTAAAAAAATCTTCACTTCTTCAATTCAAAACCAAATTGGATGTATTCTTAGCACACAACACATCAGAAGAGGTTTGTGATTTCAGAATTGAAGGCAGTTGGCTTGAAAGATCATGTGTTATTTATGCTGGAAATTCGTCTACTATAATTGCTCAAATGCACAGGAAACACACTGCTCAAAGTATACTACTTGGGAAAGACAATTTTGGTGTCACAGTATACCCAAACGTGGATTACGCGTTTGTTGTTGCTCTCATTGTGATTCTGGAGGAGATTAATGAGGATCGTTCAGATTAAGATTGTTATCGCGAGCATTGCCAGTAGCTTGATGTATATTTTGTTTGAACTGCGCTTTTTTGGCTTTAATTTTAAGTGTAGTTGATTGCCAGATTTGGCTAATGTTGTATAAGTGTGTAACGTTGTTGTGTTTGCAAGCTTTTCAGGCAGTGCCAATAAGTTATTATCAAGACGATAGTCTACTTTTTTTCGTATTTCATTATGTAATAAGTTATTATCCGTGTATTTTAACACATTTTAGGAAAACAATAAAAATATATACTCCCTCTGTCTCAATTTATGTAATTTACTTTCCTTTTTAGTCGGTTCCAAAAAGAATGACATATTTCTATATTAAGTAACAATTTAACTGTAAAATATCTATTTTACCCTTAATGGAATGATTTACAGTTACACAAATTTCTATCATTCATTTTGGACCACAAGTTTTAAAAGTTTTCATTTCTTTCTTAAACTCCGTGTTGAGTCAAACTACCTCACATAAAATGAGACGGAGGGAGTACTATTTATCAAATTTCTATTAAAATATGATGGTATCAAATCACACGCAACGCTATAGTAAAATTCTCAAATTTAGACTGATCATAAGCCCTTCAACACACAGGAAGATAAACAACCATAAACACCAGACTCTAAATTTTACTTTTGTATCACATGTATATTCCGCTTTCTGGTTACAATCACATTATCCATGACTTCGTTTAACTGCTAGAAGCTATATGGTTGAACTCAGAGTTCATTATTGTATTTACAACAACGATGATGGATGATTTTCGCTCACCATTAACCCAAACACGGCCATTTAAACCAACAACTATCTGAAAAGCTACCTTCTTTCGAAGACGTTCAAGAACTGGACATGTTGGTGATCTCAGCAGCACCTGTGACAAACCAATGATGATTCAAACATATAGCCATCTTTAAGGGGGCCAAACTTGGCACCTTTTCCAGAAGCATCAATGCACGATAAGTGTAAATCGTGGCTTGTGGTGGCATGCAAAATACCTGGATTATCCTTAGAAGAAGGCGTTAAAGGAAAGATGTTAGGTATAAACAAGCAGAGACGAACTCAGGATTTGAAGTGATTAGGGAGGAATATGGATAGTTGGTAGGAATTTGCAGTGGTGATCGGCACAGCTTCAAAAACAGGGCATGAGAACTTGCAAAAGCAAAAACAGGGCGTGAAGAGCGGCAGCATTACATCCATGAGTCATTATTAGTGCTAAACTATACCTGAGATACCATTCGAATTAAAGATAAAGAAAACACATGTAGATGCCTAAGAACATGTGTTGGCTATTGAGGAGTTAGGATAGTTTGGTTTGAGAAAATGCTCATTTACGTCATTATTTATAAACTAAAAATATTTTCAATTTTACAAAATCACTTTGTATACGTGGTCAAATATGATTCGGCTACGTCATTAATTAAATTGCTTTTTTCTTAAAAAAGACTCAAATATGCCATCAACATTAAAAATATGACTCATCTATGTCAGCTAGTTAACCACAAGATGCCTTTAATTTCATGATGCATTAGGAGCAGTTTGGACAAGAAGTACAAAGTATTTATAGTGTAGCTACAGTGAGATTCCCTTTTCAGCCAATTATAATGTTTTAATTTTAACCAGTCGGATTCAAAAATTTTATTGAAAGCCCATCGAATACAAATGAGCCTTTTGGGAGCTCCAATGGGAGCTCGGGACACCCAATGGAAAAGCAAAAGGTAAAATAAAAAGTTGGGTTGAAGATGATGTAATTGCCTAGAAGAAAAGTGGGTTGAAGAGTGTGTGATTGCCTAGAAGAAATGTGGGGGTTTGCTGTTGCTTGAAGGAAGGAAGAAAGAACCCTGGTACACTACTTTCTGTATTTGTCGCTTACTCTGAAAATTCTTCCCCTTTTTCCAGGTAAACCATTCTTCATCATCGTTCCGCATAGAGTTTTTTTTTACTAGGGTTGGTTTAATCAGTTGTTAAATTCAAAAAGATGAGAACTTTTTGAGGTGAGTAGGTATCGTAAACTTGAGTTGAGAATTGTAATAGTTCAATAAGTATGTGGGATTGTAGTTCATATAATTTATTTTGGGACATGACTGTCAAATACTTAAGCTAAGATGGAATTTTGATCCGTTACTAGTTTGGGATCGAGGCTATTGGGGCCAAATTGATTGATGCCTCTATCCCAAATTATTGACGGATCAAACAATCTAACTTGCACTTGAATATTT
Source organism: Solanum stenotomum (assembly GCF_019186545.1). Taxonomy (NCBI): domain Eukaryota; kingdom Viridiplantae; phylum Streptophyta; class Magnoliopsida; order Solanales; family Solanaceae; genus Solanum; species Solanum stenotomum. The sequence continues at coordinate 50,495,996 of NC_064286.1, forward strand.
GACAGTCAAATATTCAAGTGAAAGTTAGATTGTTTGATTCGTCACTAATTTGGGACTGAGGGGTAATTGATTGATACGACTGTCAAATATTCAAGTGAAAGTTAGATTGTTTGATCCGTAAATAATCTGTTATTGAGGCATTGTTGATCGATTGATTGATTTATATTAGCATATCTTTCGTTATTTCTCTTCTTTTTTTTTGTACTTTATTATGCTTTTTCTTGAATCTAGACTGACTGTTTCACTTGGCAGCATGGATGTCAAGGTCTGCCTGTTTCTTGTACTACTCGGTGTTGTGTGTTGTAGAGCTAGAGAATTAGCATCCCCTGACCTCCTTATAATGAAAACCGAGGATGTTTCAGGTACTTCTCCTATTCTTCTGTAGCAGATGCTATGATCTTCGTATATTTATCTGAAGTCGTTTATTTTTACTTGATTGATTACGGAGTTTAATATGGCAAACATTAATCTTGGCTTTCTTGCAATAGCATTGTGGATAAGTAACTTACAGGCACAGAGACAACTTCAGCTTCTCAAAGATGTCAGCCATAGTAAAGCATTATTCACAATGTGTGAAGAATATACCGCGACTGCACTTGGTTACCTTGCTAATAACAAGACCCAGACAAAGATGCTTGACCTCCTTCTCACGACCTGTTCAAAGATGCCAGTATACAAGCATGAGGTACTTGTGATTTGACTTAAAATTCTTTTTGTCTAAATGATTAATTTACTGCCCATCTAAATGATTTTCTGAATGTAACGCTTCATGCATATACTCATGAAGATAGCAGAAGTCTACTTTAAATGTGCTTATCCATTTCGTCCAATATGGTTATTCTATTTGAGACATCCTTAAATGTATTAACTCAAGTTTTTATGTTATCAATTATCTTATTCACAATAAAGAAAGAAACTAGATGCCACTCTGATTATGGATTAAATGCAATTCCCAGACAGCACACACTGAACCTGCTTCCCATGTTTTATTTTTGATAACCGTGGTGTCTGGGCCAACTCGTGCGCACCTCGACTAATTCCATGGGATACCTACCTCCTCCCACTAGTAATAGATACAAGGTAACTCTATCCAGTATCAACCTAGGCCAGGACAAATGGGAAGGAATTACCTAGTGTTTTTTATCTCTGCTGGGATTTGAACTTGAGACCCGCTTCCCATGTTCCTTTCCATTTTTATTACGAATATAGTTCATCATGCAAATTGTAAATTGACCGGTCCTTAAAGTGTTCCATCTTCTTTGGTTACAATTTGTCTTCTTTTGAAATCCAGAATGGCCTAGATTTAGCCCTCCCTATTAGGATGAAGAGAATTGATAAATTAGTGGAGTGTGTCTTTTAATATTATCCATAGAACCCGAGCTAGATTCTTTTCTGTGGGGCCTTGGCGACTGTTAATGAAAAGATTAATAATAGTTTGCAATATCAAACGCGAAAGCATAAAAATATTCCTAATTACACACACACACACATTTGCTATGCATCACTTTGCTGTCTATATTTGTTGTTTAGTGTTGGAGTCCATTAGCAATTAGGTGATGCCTTGCCAATTTGGCACCTGCACGAAAGTGCCTTATAAGTGAAGTGCTCAGCCTGTATTGCGCTGGCTTTAAGGTTTAAGTGTGCTTTAAGCAAGGCTTTTGCAATATTTTGATATCTTTAGGATCTACATGCAACAACATTGATATGATTTTTTCTGTCTCTTGCTACATTAATTTGCAAGTGAACTTCTCTTATTTTCTTGTAGTGCACTGCCATGGTGGATCAATATGTTCCTCTCTTCTTCTTAAAGATCTCCACTATAAAACCCGACGACATTTGCCAAAAGGTTGACCTTTGCCAGAAAGTGGTTTCCATCTCTCAACAGTTCTCCCAAAATGGCTGCAACTTATGCCATCAAGTGGTTAGAGAGACACTATCAAAAATGAAAGATCCTGACAGTCAGGTACTCTTGTCTTTCATTATATACATCTTATAAGTGTTTGTATAATATGTGTGTGAGTGCTTACGTGTCTATCTATGTTGTAATGGTGTCTTGAACTGTCGGTTAAATTGCACGCACCTCAACTATTCCTTCGGGTACCTGCTACCTCTTAGTAGCACAGGTACCGAGTAACTGATGATCTGCCCACAAAAACTTAGGAAGATAGAATGAGATCTCCTAGTGGATTTTGTCTCTACTAGGATTTGAATCCTGATTCTCATGGTTTTTGTTCCACCTCTTTAATCATTAGATTACACCCTTGGGTGTGATACCCTGGAGATAGATTATTGAGCACTGTTTAGTAACTAAAACGACTAAACAACTTGTTATACCTAAAAATGTCATAAATTTTACTGGTTAGAATCTGTCTTGTTGGATATTTTATTTCATTTACGCTCCATATGAAAAAATGTCATTAACCTGTAGATGTATATGGATTATGGAGACAGTAGGTGGTTGTTTATTTTTACCTTTTCTAATTTGATAACTGACAATATGTAGTTCTTATGCGACAGAATATATTCACTTGTGAATATCATCACTAAACTCATTTGCTTCTCGTATACTTTCAGTTAGATATACTTCAGTTGCTCTTGAGGGCATGTGGATCTGTTGAAAAATATGCTAATAAGGTAAATGCCCTCTGAAACTAATCTTACTTCATAGCTGTACCTTAATGCCTGCTCATACTTCCTAAATCTAACTCTTTTGGACCTTTTCGCGTCCTTAAAAAACTTCTGCAATCCCATGTGTCACAACGCTGAACTATCAGAAGAAATGAACTGCTTGAATGACAATAAATGTTTCTTCCTTATTAAGGAGATAGTTTGCAGAGGATTTATCGTGATCCGTTTTATTTGATTTTAGACATGTTGTAATACTTGATCACGAGCGTTAATTGCTCTCTAAAACTGATTATACTGATGAGTAAGTGCCAGGGTCATACTATATTAGTTGCGTAATTTATGTATTCTAGAGAACTATTGAGTTCTTGATGATTCATATGTGGAACTATACAAGGCTGTTTGGTAGCTGTACTGATGTTCCTTTTCTTCCTCTGTCTCCACGGCTTTTTGTTCATGCCTCGTGATTTTCTACAGTGCAAGAAAATGGTCTTCGAATATGCACCAGTGATCCTCATTAACGCGGAGCATTTTCTGGAGAAAAATGATGTATGCACTATTCTGTTTGAGTGTCCGCCTGATGTTGGTAAAGAGAAAGCATTACCAAAGACACAAACTTCATTGCCCAAATGCACAGGAAGCACAATGCTCAAAGCATACTGTTTGGGAAAAACAATTTTGGTGTCACTGTGTACACGAACGTGGATTACGCGTTTGTTGTTGCTCTGGTTGTGATTCTGGAAGAGATTAATGTGGATCGATCAGGTGAAGATTAAGATTGTAATCACGAGTGTTGCCAGTATATGATGTATATTTTGTTTGAGCCGCGCGATTTGGCTTTACTTGAGGGAGTGTTTGATTGCAAGATTTGCCTATGTAGTATAAGCTATGTTGCTCAGACTTTTTAAAAATGTCAACGGCTGCGTCATATGTGTCAGATTCTCCAAAAATAGTGTATTTTTGGAAAGGTCGACACGGATGCAGCATCAAAAAGCGAAGAGCGAGCACAACACAACTTAGAGTAAAAGTGTGTAATGTTGTATTGTTTGGAAGCTTTCAGACAGATAATTACAAACTACTATATTGTACTTTTTTTGCATTTCATTATGTAATGAGTTATTTTCTAGGTCGCATCTTACCTAACATACTTTCATTTTAGCCTGTTCTAAAAAGAATGTATATGTAGATTATTGTATTTTAGAATAACTAGTCTTTGGGAACGTGCATTGCACGTTTATCCCCTATTATTTTCATAAAATTTGTACGTGCCTAATTTTATATTTCAAACCCCATTTTCAAAGTCTATTACTTTTATAAAATTTGTACATGCCTAATTTTATGTATTATTCTACTAAATATGTGTTTAGTCAAACACAACAATATCATCTAATTTTAACACAATTTTAGTTACTACTCTCACTATTCCTTTTTAGTTGTCATATTGCGTTTTTTAGAGTCAACTTGACTGATTTTTAAAGTTAATTTAGATTACACTAATTTGATATTTTGAAATAAGAATTTAGATATTTAAAAACTATACGAAAAGTACTATAAATTGCAAATTTTTTCATATCAATATGATAAAAAAATACATTTGAAAATGTTAGTTAAAGTTTATATTGTTTGACTATTAAAAAAAAATAGTAACAGCTACAAAAGAACGGAGGGAGTAGTTCACGAAATAGGAAATGTTGAACTATGTAAAACTAATTAAGATAATATATATAACATCTAACATTATCGGAGATGCTGACATAGAATTAGCATTGATACTTATAATATTAAAAAAATGATTAAAACACCTAAATAAGATTAACTTGCTTTTTACCAAAAAATAAAAAGCACAAGTATATAAATAATGATGTACCATATTCAAGGCAATCATGTTATTCCCATGTATACATGTCCAGTAACTCCATTATCTTTAGAATGTGATACATAATATTTAGGTTTATTCAAAAGTATGTAATTTTAAGTTGGTTAAAAGATGCAACAAGAAAATAACAAAAAACTTCATTTCATATGCCAAATACCTTTTCAAGAAGCAGCATATATTAGGCAACCAAGATTACATCCCCATGTTGGTTTACTACTAAATCATCAAAAGCTCAATTATGCTAAATCATAATTATAACTTCTAAACTCTTTGTGTATGAAGAAAATGAATGAAAATATTCGGTATATTTTATTAGGAAAATAAATCCTTGATTAATTACATGTTCATTAACATTTCAAAAGTTAATATTGCAATAGTCATCAGAAGATGAAACAATTCAAGATTGACATTAAATAAACATAATTAAGTACTAAAGAAGTGATACAAAATTCAAGAAAAAGTAAATACACATTATTAGTCTATGGGAATTCAAAATACACGTTTCACGAACTATAAGGAGAAGCCTATACATTCAAGTTATTCATATACTAATGACATACGGTTAAATGTATATAGTCTCTTACTATTAACTGATTATTAATTGTATGAATAGTATTTACTACAACATTTGTGTTTTCTAGTGTTGTATGTATACTATAATATATATAATTACTATCTAAATATAATTAAAATATTTTATAACATTTTAATTTAGAGTAATTTTTTTTAATGGCATTATTGTAGCAACTCAATTTTATAGGGATATTTTGGTATTTCAACTTTCAACTTTTTCTGTTTCCACTTATAGTAATACTAGTTTCAGGGCACGTGCGTTGCACGTGTGTATCATATATATAGTATACGATGTTGTAAAATAGAAGTAATATTACTAAATTAAAGTTTTTTAGTAAATAATTATAATGTAAAGAACATAGGACAAGTGCTTTTAAATGATTAATACAAAATATTATAGAGTTAATTGTATTTTGAGATCAAAATGACCATATATTATTGAAACATTTCAAAATACATTCAAAGTTTAAATATGGAGAGAAAGTGACATTTCTTTAGTAGTATTATTATTTACTTCACTCAATTTTGTAAACAAATCTAACCAACAAAATAATTTAAAAAATATCAATACAAAAAATGTCACCAACAGTCTTTCCTTTTGAGGTTATGAACATAAATGATGGACACCATTTAAGTATAATAGTCCTCTTAAATGTTCATACTTCAAATTTAGTATGCGCAAGACACTAATAAGGATTACCATAAATATTTCAATATTTTATCTTTATACGTAATCTATCTTTTATCAATGAATATTTGAGTAAGACTATCATAGAGAGGTAATTCTACAAAAAAAGGTATTTTATTGTTATAGCGAATGATGGTTAAATTGAGGTTTGAGCGTATGTCAACTATTTAGCTTGACCAATTCTTTGTTTTAGATATACATATATATTTCAGTAGCATAATTTAATTTTAATATATGAACAACATCGTTTTTGGTGAAAAATATTTCATTTCTTTAAGTTTCTACCTTATCTTTGTAGAATTCTCCTTTTTCTTGACGCATACATATCATATAGTTGTTGTTTAATGAAAGTATCTAGTATCTTATAGAAGTTGTATCGTGATATAAAATATTAAACTTTTTCAATAATAAAAATTAATAGATGAATAAAATTTAAAGTATTGTTTATAGAATCTTTAATTTGATTTAAAATTATTTTATGATCAATCACTATTTTCTTATCTATTTTTATACAGCTATCAATGAGTGCATATTGTGACATAAAATTTTCTCAAATTAAAATGAACACAGAATAATAGGAAAAAAAAATATGAAATGATACATAGCCAATGAAGAAGGAAGACGAAAATATATGTTAATGCTATATTCACTATAGAGTTCTATTTGATTAAAATCTCTTGTCACCAACACTTTACTTTCTTCGTTCATTTTTACTTACATTTCTATTAAAAAATAATTATTATCATTTCTATATTATCATATTATAAGTAAAAGTGAAAATCTATTTTTGAAATAATGGATTTAACATCAAAACTAAAGATTCAATGGACTATGTTGATGCTTGTTGTTTTAGCAATAAAAAAGAAACTGCTTTATTTGAAGGTAAAAAAATAAAAAATAAAAAACCAAAGAAGAAATATCTTACTCAAATCATGTGACTTTATTTATATTTGTTTATTATTATTGTCTTTCCCACAAATTTTCGTCACTGTTAACTCATGGAAATCGTAAGAAAAAATACGAGTGTGAATTTATGAATGATTTGCTACAAATTTGTTCACCAACTCTTTCTTATGTGGTACCTTGAATTTCATTGAATTTTGAACTTGATCAACTGTTGCAAAAACCCTGAGATTTTTTAAGAAGAAGAAGAATAGAAAACTTAAAAAAATCGTAGTTTAAAAGTGAGGGAAACTCTCTATTTATAGCTAACAAATAGTAGGTTTAATAAGTGCTAATTGTTCCTTATCAGAAAAGTTACAACCTTTCGAAAAAGTCACTGCTCATCGGAAAATCACTACCTTTTTCAAAAGTCACAACTCATCGGAAAAAGTACAACCTTTCGAAAAAGTCACAACTCATCGAAAATATCAAAACCCGTCAAAAAAGTTGCAACCCTTTGGAAAAGTAACATCTCTTTGAGAAAATCACAATTCTTTAATATATGAAAGGGTATCTAATTTTAATATAATACAAATAATTAAATTAATAAATAAAACAAATTGAGTATTTTTAATTGGGGGTATTATAGTAATTCAACATTAGGTTTAGGAGTTCATGCTTTTAAGGTAGTATATATATATATATATATATATAATATAGGAAAAATTATAGAAATCCCACCTTTTAGTTACTTATTACCATTATCCCCTATAAGTTTTACAAATCTCCAAAATCCCTCATTTTCGCGCATCAGATTAGTGTATCAACACTTATATTATTGTATCTCGCGCATCAAATTAATGTATCAGCGCTTATATTATTGTATCTCGCACATGTATCAACACTTGTAATATTGTATCTCGCGCATCAGATTAATGTATCAGAGCTTATATTATTGTCTCCGTTTGAGGAATTTCTGTAATTATAAACTTTTAAGGGAAAATTGTAATTTTGCCTTAAAAAGTATGTGATTTCTGTAATTTGCCTATATATATATATATATATATATATAATGATATATGATATTAGTTTTGATACTAATATTCAATTCATCATAGAGATAACTTATCGTAATATTAATTAGTAATTTCTAATTGTGATATAGTTTATTTCAAAATTAGCAACCAAATATAAGAGATAATACAATATTAGATTTTCATCCAAAATTATATACTTATCCAACATACCAAACGTCTGTTTGACCAAACTTCTAAAATCAACTTATTTTGATAAACAATTTTTTCTTAAAAAAATACTTTTAGTAAGAAATAGTTTCTATTTAATAATATAATCATAATAAAAATTTCCAAACACTTTTGAGCAATAATTAACTATTTAGCCAAGCTTTTAAAAAATATTTCGAAGTATATTTTTCTCAAAAATGCTTTTCAATAAATATTTTTGGAAAAACTACTACTACTACATTTTTTTAGTTTCTCAAAAACAAATTCTACTTCTCTTTAAAAATAGTTATTTTCTCCAAAAATTTGACCAAACACTTTAAAAAAAAAAAAAAACTTTTGACCTCCAATTATTTTTTTCTTTCACTCATTACCTCTATTTAAAAACATATATATAAAAAATTATAAAAATCCGGTTGGATAAGGATACAAATTATAGCAGGTGTAGGAGATCAACTCCTAATAGAAATTCTCAATTAAGCCAAAAAATAATTGCCTACAAGAAAGGGGCAGATCTGCTCTTTGCTTGAAGAAAGAGCCCTTGTACTACTTCCTCTATTTGTCATTTACTCTCAAAATTCTTCCCCTTTTTTCCAGGTAAACATTCTTCTATCATTCATCATCATTAGGTATATAATTTTTTAGATTTAATTCTTATTTTTTCTTCTGATTTCTCTTTCTGTATCTGTATAGACATTATCTTTGATGTTTTTTTTTTCTTTTTCGAGTTTTGTTCTTATCTTTGACACCCCTTTTGCTTTAATCGATCTGGGTTTTGATTAAAATTGTAATATATTGTGATTTTTGTTTGATTGAATTAAGTGGGTTGACTTTTTTTTACTGGGATGGGGTGTGGGGTTGGTTCAGTCAGTTGGTAAATTCAAAAAGATGAAAACTTTTTGAGGTGAGGAGGAATCTAAACCTTATTGGAGTTGAGAATTGTAGTGGACTGACGCCCTTTTTTTAAAATTGATCTGGGTTTTGATTAAAGTTGTAATATATTGGGTTTTTGTTTGATTGAAATCTAGTTGGTAAATTAAAAAAAGATGAAAACTTTTTGAGGTGAGGAGGAATTGAAACCTTATTGGAGTTGAGAATTGTAGTAGTTTAAGCTTATTGGGACTGTAGTTTTATTTTGGACATGACCGTCAAATATTTAAGCAAGGTTGGAATTTTGATCAGATACTAGTTTGGGATTGAGGCTATTGAGCGTAATTGATTGATATGACTGTCAAATATTCAAGTGAACGTTAGATTGTTTGGGATTGAAGTGTAATTAATTGATACGACTGTCAAATATTCAAGCGAAAGGTAGATTGTTTGATCGGTCACTAATTTGGGATTGAGGCGTAATTGATTGATATGCCAGTCAAATATTAAAGTGAAAGTTAGATTGTTTGATCCGTCACTAATTTGGGATTGAGGGGTAATTGATTGATATGACAGTCAAATATTCAAATGAAAGTTAGATTGTTTGATCGGTCACTAATTTGAGATTGAGGCATTGTTGATCGATTGATTGATTAATATTAGCATATCTTTCGTGGACTCTCTTTGTTGTACTTTGTTATTCTTTTTCTTGAATCTAGACTGACTGTTTCACTTGGCAGCATGGATGTCAAGGTCTGCCTGTTTCTTGTACTACTCGGTGCTGTTTGTTGTACAGCCAGAGAATTAGCTGCCCCTGACCTCCTTATTATAGAAACCGAGGATGTTTCAGGTACTTCTCCTATTCTTGTGTTACCAGTTCCCAGGGGATTTAGTATTGTGTTGGGATATGATTTTTGTAATATGGACTGTGAAGTGATAGGATAGCCTTAAATCACACACACATAGGAAAATGATGACTCTGCTAAATAGTAATTGTGCAGCCACAAAACTTACAAATTTGGCAAACAGTGTCCTTCTATGGTCAGTACCCTACTTATGATTAATGAGAACCTCTTTGATTTTCCAGGATAGATGTCTTACGAAAGTTTGTGATTTTTTGTTAATGAAAGCATATCATAAGCTAAGCTTTGAATTTGCTTGCAGTTTATTCATCGATTAATTTTCAGTTCTTAAAAACTCTTACAGCAATGAATAATGATTCTCTTCCAGTTTTTCTTCCTCAAGCCTCTAAATTTAAACTGCAACATTAATGTTGCTCTAAGCCGAAGATCTTTCTTCTCCTTTCTTCTGCACCTATTACCAACCAACCAGTCTCATGAGGAAGTACCATCTATTTATGTGCCACATGGTTCTTCTTTGTTTTCAACTCAATTGAGTTTGTTTGTTCCTTCTGTTTAGGATGGGTTAGCAAACATTCACTGGAAAAATGTGATGCCTCATACGACTTATAATGATATAAACATCAAGTTTCCTTTTTGTGTGTGGATATATTGTCAAATATGGCCTGTTTGATTATATAGAAAAAATAAACTCTGGAAATACAAAATTGGATGGTCAAGTTTTTCATTTTATTGGATTGTGGTAGTCTAGGTCATAATAACAGTTTACTCCAAAAAAATGGGGCACCGACAATGTATGTTCTCTTTAAATAAAGGATTCTTGTTGATTTGAGAAACCTTGGGTGAAAAGTTATCCTGTTGAATTTTGAATAGGATGCTTACTTGCAAGTTCTTCAAGTAGCTACTCCTACATGGATTTATTGTCTGTTTATCCTCCATGATCAAGATTTTTTTGGATGGGCATGTCGCTGATTTCTCCATCCTATTACTCTTTTGTGGTCGAATTCTTATACTCATGCTTACTAGCCTAACTGATGTTTTGACTATATTCTCCTGTAGCAGATGCTATCATCTTATATTTATGTGAAGTCATTTATTTTCACTTGATTGATTAAGGAGTACTTGAATCAAAACTTAAATATGGAAAACACATTAATCTTGGCTTTCTTGCAATAGCATTGTGGACAAGTAACCTACAGGCACAGAAACAACTTCAGCCTCTGAAAGATGTCAGCAACAGTAAAGGATTATGCACATTGTGTGAAGAATATACTGCTACTGCGCTTGATTACCTTTCTAATAAGCAGACCCAGGCAAAGATACTTGAAGTACTTCTCATGACCTGTTCGAAGATGCCAATATACAAGGAGGAGGTACTTGTGATTTGACTTAAATGCCCATCTTGTGACCATTAAATTATTTTTGTCTAAATGATTAACTTACTGCATGCCCATCTAAATGATTTTCTAAATGTAATGCGTTATGCACACTCATGAAGATAGCAGAAGTCTTCTTTTAATATTCTTATCCGTTTCATCCAATAGGGTTATTCTATTTGAGACATCCTTAAATGTTTTAACTCGATATTTATGATATCAATTATCTTGTTTACAATATAGAAAGAAACTGGAGACCCACTCTGATTATGGGTTAAAAGCAAGTCACAGACAGCACACACTGAGCCTGCTTCTCATTTTTTTTTTTTTGGTAACCGTGGTGTTTGGGCCAGATTTCGCGCACCTCGATTAGTTTCACGAGATATCTTCCGCCTCCCATCAACAATAGGTGCCAAGTAACTTTGTCCACCAAGGGTAGGACAAATGGGAAGGAATCGCCTAGTATTTTTATCTCTGCAAGGATTTGTACCTGAAACCTGCTTCCCATGTTCCTTTATGTTTTCTTTACGAGTATAGTTCATCATACAGATTTTAAATAGATTGTTTCTTAAAGTATCCCATTTTATTTTGGATACAATTTGGCTTCTTTTGAAATCCAGAATGACCTAGATTACCCCTATTTGGATGAAGAGAAATGATAAACTAGTGGAGTGTGTCTTTTGATCTTGTCCATAGAGCCTGGGGTAGATTGTTTTCTGTGGGGCTTTATGTGACTGTTTATGAAAAGATTAATAATAGCTTGCAATATCAAAGGCAAAAGCATTAAAAACTTGTCAGTTTTCGGTGGTGCTTCATGCACAAATAAAAAATGGAGCGAGTGCTACTAAATTGTTAATAATTCCTAATTACACACATGCATACATTTGCGATAAATGCATCACTTTGCTGTCTATATTTGATGTTTAGTATCAGAGTTCATTAGCAATTAGGTGATGCCTTGACACTTTGGCACCTGTAGGAAGGCGCCTTATAAGTGAGGCGAAGTGCTCAGCTTGTATTGCGCTAACTTTAAGGTTTAAGTTAAATGTGCTTTAAGCAAAGCTATAGCAATATCTTGATATCTTTAGGATCTACATGCAACAACATTGATATGATTTTTTCTGTCTCTTGCTATATTAATTTGCAAGTGAACTTCTTTTATTTTCTTGTAGTGCACTGCCATGGTGGATCAATATGCTCATCTCTTCTTCTCAGAGATCTCCACTATAAAACCTGATGACATTTGCCAAAAGGTTGACCTTTGTCGGAAAGTGGTTTCCATCTCTCAACAGTTCTCCCCAAATGGCTGTGACGTATGTCATCAAGTGGTTGAAGAGGCACTATCAAAACTGAAAGATCCTGACACTCAGGTACTCTTGTCTTTCGTTATATACATTTTATGCCAAACTATAGAGAAAAAGAATAAAGGAACCATGTTTCAGGGTTAGGGTCCACTTACAATTACTTAAAAAGTCTGCCTTATTGCAAAGGCTAGGTGGCTAATCTGATTCTCTAAAACTCCATAAGAAAATGTCAATTTAAATTTCAAATGTGTACCACTAATGTTGTATCTTGAAAAGACAACCAACATGGGTGTGTTAGCATGAACTTGAAATTTTTTTGCAAATGTGTTGCAGATAATGATACCTCGTTTAGAATACTCATAATGTGTAGGAAGCTACATAATATTACTAATTATGTACATGTTTGTTGATAAGGTACACATGTCTTTCTACTTGTATTTAACAACATTTAAAAAAATCCTACTTTCTCAACTTTGTGGATGCGTGAAAAATGTTCGGCCTTTTTTTTAGTTGCAAGGTATTCATATAGGATACATATATATTTATATATAATAGATTATAGATATGTGTGAGTGCTTGCGTGTCTATCTGTATTGTGGTGGTGTTTTGGACTGTAGGTTAACTTGCACGCACCTCGACTAGCCCATCAGGTACCTACTTCCTCTTAATAGCATAGGTACCGATTAACTCAGCCCACAAAAACTTAGGCAGATAGAATGAGATCTCCTAATGGATTTTGCGTCTACTAGGATCCGAATCCCGATTCTCATGGTTTTCGTTCCACCTCTTTAATCACCAGATTATGCCCTTGGGTGTGATACCCTGGAGATAAATTATTGAGTACCGTTAGTAACTAAAATGACTAAATAACTTGTTATACCTAAAAATATCATAAAATTTACTGGTTAGGATCTGGTTGGTCGGATATTTTATTTCGTTTATACTCCTTATGAAAAAATGTCATTAACCCATAGATGTGTATGGAGACAGTAAATAGTTTATTTTTACCTTATTTAATTTGGTAAGTGACAGTATGTAGTTCTTATTGCGACAGAATATATTCACTAAACTCATTTGCTTCTTGTCTACTTTCAGTTAGACATACTTGCAATTCTCTTGAAGGCATGTGGATCTGTTGAAAAATATGCCAATAAGGTAAATACCCTCTGAAACTAATCTTACTGTCATAGCTGTACCTTAGGGCTTGCTTATACTTACCTAATTCCGTCTCTGGTAACTCTTTTGTTATAGTTCTAAACAAATATTGGTACTTTGTTTGGACCTTTGGCGTCCTTAAAAAACTTCTCCAATCACATGTGTCACAACACTGAACTGTCGAAAGAAATGAAATGCTTGAATGACAATAAATGTTTCTTCCTCATTAAGGAGCTAGATTGCAAAAGTTTTCTAGTGATCCATTTTACACTTGATTACAAGCGTTAATTTCTCTCTGAAAATGATTATTTCGATGAGTAATTGCTAGGTTATTACTATATTACTTGCAATACTTCTGTAATATGTGGAAGGATCAAAGCTGTTTGGTCTACTGATGTTTCTGCCTCACGATTTTCTGCAGTGCAAGAAAATAGTCTTCGAATATGCACCAGTGATCCTCATTAACGCGGAACATTTTCTGGAGAAAAATGACGTATGCACGATTATGCATGCCTGTCAGCCTGCTGTTAATAAAGAAGAAGCATTACCAGAGATGCAAACTTCATTGCATTCTTCCTCTTAAGTGAATACAGGTTATTGAGCCCAGCTTGGTATGTTTTGTATGTAAACAATTGGATTACCATCTTTCAGTTTATGCCTTGTTTGTGTATAATGTGTTTAACTTGAAGTGCAAACTTTATCACTTGTTTATATACAATGATATTCATGGAAGAAGCTCAACTTAATAAAACTTGCGACTACGTTCTTAATTTCTATGAACGCTTAAGATTGCGCATGTGTTTGTTATGTGAAGTATATAGGTCAAAAAATATTTTTCGTATGTATATATTAAGGGCTGTGATCTTGCGAGGGGGATTTAATGACCCGTCCTCGGTTCATATTGCAGGTTGCCTACAGCACATATAATCAAAATAGATTGTCACACACTAAAATAATTCAGTTTTACTTGACAAAATTTCATTAAATCCCCTTGTATAGTTGTTTACTTGACAAAATTTCATTAAATCCCCTTGTATAGTTGCATGAAAGTTACAAATTAATCCTTTCTAAATTCCACTCTTCCTTGATTTGAAAATCCAGAAATGCCTTTTAAATTTAAACTCAATTTTGGTTACGTCAAACGATTAAATTGAAATAATTTCATTTTGTTTTTATTCACAAAATAATTTGAAATACCTCAACTTTTTTAGAAAGGTTGGATTTTCATTAAGGGTTGTCAATGGTTGTAATAAAAATGATAATTATGAGGCTAGCAGCACTAGAACATACAATGATATAGCAGCGGAGGGATGATTTTCATTAAGCAAAGCTAGAACTTTGAAGAAATTTTCGCAACCTTTAACCACTAGACTAATCTTCAACTTGTGTTTAGAAATGTTAATACTTGTATATATATTTATTAAATCAAAATTTGATCTTTATATACATCGTAATTTTTTGACCTTTTTTGACACCTCGGACAAGGGTATACAAAACAATTCTTTCTACGCTAATTTGGAAACCCAATATTTGTAGTTGGAATTTATTATAAATTTCTAACCACATTCTCTATAAGGTACACTTACCTTTTCCTTCTCCATTACGGAGGAAAGAACTGAGGAGAAGGTATCAATAATAAATCATTTTACACGAGACAATTCATAATATTCATATCGATTTATTATATTATGCTTCTCTAATCACACAATAACTATCCCAACTGTCATACAAAACCAAACAATTAGGAAAATTAAAATAAGCTATCTCAATAATCATTTTACTATGAAAAATGAGATAATCATAAAATCAGATTACCGGGTCATAAAAATATATACAAAACCCAGTAATTTTGCCCTCTCTGTATCTTATGTATACAGAGAGTACACAAATACAATACATTATGATACATTATCCTAACTCTTAGCAATAATAATATCAACAGGTTTTGCCCAAACCTGACATGATAATTTGAATTCCTATTTGCAAAAATGTAGTAAGTTCTTTAACCAATCATGTGTGCAGAAACTAGTTCGAACATCAACTCACCTCGATCCACATTTGTCGGGCTATTCAACAACTAGAGTCATCTCCCTTTCGAAATCTCTTTTTTCCTATGCTATCTAGAAATAACGAGTAGCACGAAGTCTGAATTCTAATTCTACGATAGAGAACGCTGTAATAACAACTCGGACCACGAAAGAATTCACAAAAAGAATTCACTTAACTGCGGCTTAAATTTCAGTTTCCATAATTCTCCATCAGGTCCAGCTCCTATCTCCTTTCGTTTAACTTCTACAATCACCACTTTCTCCGTTAACCGGTTAATCTCCGTTGCTAAAACAAATTTCCCATTTTGCCCCTCAACTCTCACGCCGGCGCCATTTTTTCCGGTGACTCTCATCCCTTCAGCCTTCGCCACCTCTTCAATCCTCTGTGTTATACTCTCCGGCGACGATGCTGAAACAAACCTTTCAACATCCACGGTCTCTTTCCCTCCTAGAGACTTCAACAATCCACACAGATTAACACCTGAGGATAACGAGATTATATGAAACGCATTTAGAAATTTGCCGTCTCGATTTACATCGGAGCTATTTTTCAACTCAAATTCATCACCGAAATGCGATTTCACCTCTTTGTAACCTTTCCGAAACCACGGATCGTTTCTGATTTGTTCAATGGAGATTCGAGTCTCGGGATTCGTGTCGAGGAGTCGGGTCAGCAACAGTTTCAATCCGTGTGAGGTCCATTTAGGGCAACGGAATTCGCCTTTGTAGATTTTCCGATACATCGCCATTAGATTTGCATCGGTGAAGGGTAAATAACCGGCGTTGAGCACAAAAAGGATGATGCCGCATGACCATATATCCACCTTAGCTCCGTTGTATCCTTTCTTCTCGAGAATTTCAGGAGCTACATATGCCGGAGTGCCGCAGAGCGTATGGAGGAATCCGTCGGGTCGGATCTGATCCGTCACTGCGCTTAACCCGAAATCGGTGACCTTGAGATCCCAATTCTCATCAAGCAACAGATTCTCCAGTTTCAGATCTCGATGATACACGCCACGAGAATGACAATAATCAACGGCGGAGATCAACTGCTGAAAATATCTCCGGCTGAGATCCTCGCTGAATCTCCCTTTGCTAACTTTCGTAAACAGCTCTCCACCTTTAGCGAATTCCATAACGTAATAGATCTTCGTCTTCGTCGCGAGCACCTCATGAAGGCGCACGATATGAGGATGGCGCAACCTGCGCATGATAGAAATCTCCCTCTTAATATGCTCCATGAAACCACCTTTCAATATCTTCTGCTTGCTTACCGTCTTAATCGCCACGCTCTGTCTCGTCCTCACATCCCTAGCATGATAAACCTTTGCAAAAGCACCACAACCCAAAAGCTTCCCGACCTCATATTTCCCAAATAGGTTAAGCTTGAAATCTCCGGTGCCGGCGACGGTGATGGTGCCGGCGGTGGTTGATGAAGATGAACTGCTCTCCTCACGTAGGATCTCTGGCATAACTAAACCCAGAGACCAAAACAGCACCAAATCCCGCCGGAAATTCTTCTTGTTTTTGCATCAAAGCAATGAAATTGCTCGATGATGAGAAAAATCAAAAACTAAATCGTAGCTTCTACGCAGAAGATAGAAGATTCGAATGGGCGATTGGTCAATGTTTAAAGCTTTTGATATTTTGTTGTTAAAAAAGTAGAGGGTAGGCGGAGAATGGGCAATCGTATTCAAATTAACCACGTTATTCGTTGAACAAAAAATAGAAGTACGTCATCCGATCCATATTACTCTTATCACTTTTCATTTGCTACATTATCTAAGAAGATAATTTTGCTAATTCACGTCTTAAATTTTTTTTTGAGAATTTTGTAAATAGACATTTTAAAAAGAATTAATTGCAAGGTTAACATAAAAAAAATTAATTAATATTTTTTTGATTTAGTAAGATTAGGGGTGTTCACGGTTTGGATAAAACCGATCTAAATCGAAAAACCAAACCAAACCAAAATAAAACCGATTTTATTTGGGTTTGGTTTGATTTGGTTTTGGATTTTTGAAAACCGATAGCATTTGGTTTGGTTATGGTTTTATTCGAAAAAAACCGAAGAAATAACCGAACCGAACCGAACCGATGAATTATATACATATATTTTATTAATATACATATTTAATATATTATTTTTATAAACAATTTTAAAGATCTTATACATATTTTCATTAAAATTTCTTTATAATTTACTTATTGAAAGCAAAAATGTCCAAGATGAAACATTTATCTTATTGATTTCATGTATATGAGTGTCTATGTCAATTCTTTGTGGGACTGAAAATGTTATTGTCTCTTCCTTCTAGGTCAATATAGTGAATTTTAAAGCTTTATTGATAGTAAATTTAGTGATTGAAAGTTTAGTAATTTAAGTCATTCTAACTATTTTTCGTTTTGAATGGATTGTTGTCACTTTTTTCACATTTTAAATAAATTGTTTCTTTTATTTTTGTGTATGGTTAATAACCGAACCAAACCAAACTGAAACCGATAATCACCAAACCGATAAATGTATATTATATTTGGTTTGGTTTGGTTTTGATAATTTTAAAACCGATTAAGTTGGTTTGGTTTTGGTTTTGACCAATAACCGATCCAAACCAACCCGTGAACACCCCTAAGTAAGATTGACAATTAATAATCTCTCTGCCCAACCATACTTGCACACTATTGACGTGATAAATATGCTAAATTTAATGCTTTGAAAAATGTATTAGATATTGAATAATATTTAATAGCAAGAGTAAGAGAAAATGACATAAATAGTCCCTTAACTATATGAGTATGTCTAAAATGGTCCTTAACTATACACTTAGTGAATTTAATCTTTTAACTATTTAAAAACTTATCAGCTTTGGTCCCTTAACTATACACTTACCGGTTTTAGTCCTTAACTATAAACTTACCGATTTTAGTCCTTTAAATATTCAAAAACTTATCACGTTTGGTTTTTGTCCATTTTTAATACAAATAACTTAAGTTTGTATTAACAAGATCCATATCTTGAGAAATTAAATTATTTAGCAACTTTTTCTGTTGTTTCTCTCTCTTCGCTACTTTTTCTTCAAATTAACCTTATGCGAAGAACCTTAACTTCAACGATTTAAAATAAAATTCAAGAGGAAAGAAAATATAAGTTATAATTTTATTCAACAAAGGATAAAAATGAAGCATATTATTGCTACTAATGACTTGAATGTGTTAAACTTTATTATAAAAAGAAAAAGATTATTACCTGTTAAATCCAAAGCTTGTACTCCAACGACTTCATTGAACGGAGTTTTTTTTTTTTTTTAAATAGATCAATTTTATTATTCTATTCATTTTATTTTACGTAAAGAAATTTGAGTATATTAAATAAAATCCACACTGATTAGCATATTCAAGTGCAAATTCAAGTCATATATGCTTAATTTAATCCTCCATTGAATAAAATTACGACTTATATCTTCTTTCCTCATTAATTTTATTTTGAATCGTTGACGTTATTGTTCTTTTCATAAGAGTAGTTTGAAGAAAAACTGGCAGGGATAGAGAAACAACTTTAAAAATGGGTTAAATATTTAATTTCACGAAAATTTTCGTAAATATAAACCTAAGCTATTTGTATTAAAAAAAAGACAAAGACCCTGATAAGTTTTTGAATACTTAAAGGACTAAAATCGGTAAGTTTATAGTTAAGGGACTAAAATCGTTAAGTGTATAGTTAAGGGACTAAAGTTGATAAGCTTTTGAACAGTTAAAAGACTAAATCCGTTAAGTGTATAGTTAAGGGACCATTTTAGACCTACTCCTATAATTAAGAGACTATTTATGTCATTTTCTCGCAAGAGTAAAATATACTCAAAATGGTAATTTATTTATTAGTTTTTCAAACTGAACAAATATTATTGAATAATTATTTTTAGTACAATGAACAAGTAAAATTG
Source organism: Solanum stenotomum (assembly GCF_019186545.1). Taxonomy (NCBI): domain Eukaryota; kingdom Viridiplantae; phylum Streptophyta; class Magnoliopsida; order Solanales; family Solanaceae; genus Solanum; species Solanum stenotomum. Next base: position 50,515,435 of record NC_064286.1, read on the forward strand.
AACGAAAAAAATATGTGATAACTATTTTTAATATAATCAACTAATATGAAATGAAACTGTGGGGCTAAAGGATGTCTAGCCAACCGCAGAACCAGACAAATTAATTACTAATCACATGGAACATGAGGAGCAACATAAATGATTGAACTCGAAAGTTCTAAGAAAATGTAGATTATATAATTAAGGGTAAGGACTAAGGAGTGGCCAAATTAAACCATGTAAATATGATGAAATTTCATTATTAGGTATAGGTTGGATTATAATTATTATATTAGTAGCTATATTTTGTCTAATTATAATTTATAGGGACTGTTTTTGAGTTGTATTTGTTGTTTAAATTCGTTGAATTTGTTTTATTGTTTTCGTTCGATCTGATCGATCAATTTTGATATATTTGTTTGCTTAATTTAGTATCTATATGTATCGACACTTTCTCAATGTTGTTGGATACATTAATTTTAGGGCTTGTCACTTTGTATTATTGTATTTTTAATTATTATTTTTGAATATGTACACCATGTATGTATATTGTATCGTCATAAATTTAGATTTTGATCCTAGATATAAGCTAGATAAACTTCAATTCCTCAAATACAATTTAATTACAATTTTGAAAATCACTAGATTTTTAGATGCAATTATAACTTCGAAAATAACTAATTCTTAGATATAACTCAAAATTACCAATGTAAAATCGTAGAAAATATATTTATGTTTACCCATAAAGAAGATTTAGAGAAAATAAATGTAGTGCGGATTCACCTAATGACGTTTCATCGATGATATTTAACCTGAAACAATATTCATTCCTTACTCAAATAGAAAAGTGACAGTCTCAATCTAGCATGTGATTTTGAACAAGAATTTTCTTGTGGACTCATGAAATTTTGTTTTGATTATATGAAATGCTTCTTTCTTTGTTTGCAGTACCTCAAGTCGAGTTTTTGTTGTAGCATTGAATGAGATGACGAGAGCTGAAATCAAATTTTTTTGCTATGCTCCACAAATGTTCGTACGATTCTTATGAATTTTAAGTGTGTTTGAATTTCACATCTTGTTAAATATTTATTGAGGGATTGTCTACCTTCTCAAGCCTCTCTATCATGCCCTTGGAAAGTGACAGTGGATGACTTGCATTATTAAATGATTTTTTTTTCAAATTAAATGAAGTTGTTCCCTGCCCTGTTTTTTGGTATTAATTAATGAAGGTAGGTCCTGTATGATACATTTGTGGGTTACATAGAAAATTAAGATTGAGAAATCTCGAAAGAGGGGAAGAGTCTATAGAAAAAAAATAATTATACATAAACGTATTTTTTGATTTAGTCTCATTTAATATATATGTCTTTCAATTTTGGGTGTGTATAAGTAGCCACTTAAACTTATATAGAATCGAACAAGTAGACATACACGTTCTACTTGATCCCTTATGTGACAATTTGTATCCTACATGATGTCCTACATGTATTATGACAAGTAGAATGTGAGTATCTACTTATTCAACTTTATACAAATTTAAGTGTCTATTTGTACACATAAAAAATTGAAAGACATATATATCTTGAGATCAAATTAAAAAACATATTTATATATTAGCCGTAGATGAAAGAGGAAAAGGGCGAAGGGAAATTGCCAACAAGGGAAGTGAAATAGAAAATGAAGAAAGGATTTTAGAATTACATTTTAGGAATTGTTTTAAAATTTAAAGTATAGATATGTTTGTTGGGGGATGAAATTATTAGGGACTTTTGAGACTTTTATTTATTTTAGATGAAAATTCTAGATGAAAAGAAGGGGGGGAAATGTAGAAGAAAAAGAATTTTTGTTGCCCGTACATATTATACACGATTATATATGCCGATTTTGTTGAAAAATATTTATACAATATTGATATATATGCCTATTTTATTGAAAATAATTTTTATTACCTGTACATATTAGTAAGTAACCCCTCTTTTTTTGTGGTATAGTGGAAAAGACTAATAAGTAATACTTCTTAAATCTAACAGGCGTAAAAAATTTCATTTCTTTGACTGCATTTTCCATACCAGCAAATCTTATTCATGTCTGCGACCTTTAATGATTAATCACAGTCACTAAAAGAAAACAGGGTTATTGCGACGGTTATTTATGCGGCGGTTTCAAACCGTCACAATGTACTATAACGACGTTTTGTGAAAATGTCGTAATCCCATCTGTCACAAACGTATTATGGCAGTTGTTACGAAATCGTCGTAATATTTACACAAAACCGCCGTTATACATATATAAAACCATCGCAATATTCCTTTTTAAATGCGACATTTTTTTTTGGATAAAGCGATTGTTTACACCCGTCGTAATTGTGTCATTCATATATAACGGTTAAAAAATATCGTAATGTTCAATTCTGACGCCGTAATAATAATATTTTCTAATTTTGTCAATCCATACTTATATCCTATTTATTGCACCCTATATATATAAATTTCTACAGTTAGTAATTTTAACACAACATAAAAAATCAAATGAGCAAAATATTCATCACATTAAACAAAAGTACTCCAGAATTACATCATCAAAATACTACTACTGTTTTGAAGTGTTAATCAAAGCTCCAACATTACATCATCAAAATAGTAATTTCAAGTGTCATTCAACTAGAATATCCAAAAAAAAGTCCTAAAAGTGATTCCTAGTTGATGCTTAGTCCATCATCCAAAGATTTCTGTTAGTGTGACATTTTAATATTCTAAAATATATTAAATTTTGCAATATTCTGCATGGTCACACAGACATTGGTTTTCTGGCCGTTGGTTGACTTCTCACATTTCATATGTTACAAAATGTTGGATGCATGTAATGACAATCATAATTGCTGCATTACTATCTTATATTACTCCAAATTGGAGTTAGTGCCATATGCACATCAGTTTTGCAAAATGCCGTTGATGGTATTAGCCGTTGATGGCATTGGTGGGCACTTGATTGTCACTCTTAATTCCTCCATTATCCTTGTAACCTATGTAACTCCTAAGACCATTTATCTTCACTATTTACTACACTATTTATCTTCTTATTCATTGATAGGAAGACTTCTTCTAGTATAAATAGTGGTGGTCTTCATTTGATTTGAGACACACAATACATAAGAAAATATAGAGTGCATAAGGTTTGTCAAAAAGAGAGTTCTTATTAGTTGAAGGGAGGTGTTCTTTTTGTGGAGCTTTGGACTCAACTCTTGTCCAGAGTTGTTGAGTTATATTTTGTGATTAGGCTATTGTATCCTGGAGGGGACAAGTCAAGAAGGACTACTGCTGGACCGGTGAAAACATTTGCTGCAGTGGGCTTGAATCTCCTTAAAGAGAGCGAGATATCCGCGCCTCAGCCTGAAGAGATTTCTGTTTCTTCATTTTATTTCAATTGTAATCTTGCATTTTTATTATCTTGTAAGTTTTTCACTAACAATTTCTAATCGATGGTTGGTCCGATGGGTGACTGATGAGCCCCACTTTCTGTATCGGATGCCTGAAAAAAAATTTATTAATTAACAAGCAAGTTGATGATCATACTCCAAAAATATATGTATTCGCACGGAAGTATCAATGAACTTGGAAAAACATTTTTGGAAAAAAATTCTCTTGTAATAAGTACACTTCTGACCTACATACTGAAAAGATTTTCAAATACCATTTTTGTAATCACCAATTATTCCAGAAAGAAATTTCCAAAAACTTTCTTTAAAATTGAATTCTTTTAAGTCACTATTAACATAAGAGTACATATAAAACACAAGTTACTTGGTTCTATTCATCGGTCAAGTAACTAATTATCATGACAGCCTAGACACGACTATTTACCGGTGAGTAAGGAAGGAATGCCACCATGGCTGGAAAGTGGAAACCATGATAGCATACAACTACTATGCCTCAATACAAATTATTAATTGCTAGAAACTGCCCATCAAAGGGGCACCGCCATAGCTGCAAACCAGAATACCATACAACATCAACAACAACAATCTATAGTTGGATAAACTAAATGAATCCTTAACATCCCTTCCACTCAATTAGGACCTATTTCGTCACACCACTTACAACACAATTTAGTTTTCCCTACCAAGATTTGGTTCGAGCTGACCAAAATCCGATTAACTCAATAAGCTCTATATCATCACAGCCTACAGATAAGCATAAGCAATGATGCTTACTGCCAACAAAGTTAATATTGACTTAAAAGAATTATCTAAACATCAACTGCAAAGCAAATTGGACTTTATTAAGAGTACACTACAAAGCATAAATAAATTCCTAGCAAAATAAAAATAATCATAGCCCAAACAGAACTTAAAGAGTACATAAAGATAGAGTTAGACTCTTAGATATATTCTTAAGAAAGAGTACATATAAAACATAGATATTTATGATGGTCATACCTGTGGAGGAGGTGGAAATAAGTGAGGGGACATTCCCCATGTTCTTTTGATATAAGCTAAGTAGCGCATTCAATTGTGATTTCATACTCGTCATCTATAGCTGCCACTTTGGAGGTGGAGCGCTAGCGCTAGATGAACTCACATCAACATGCTTAAATCTCCTAGATGTCTGTTTGAATGCCATAGTTGGAACAACACCCAAGCCTAACCCTCGAACGGCCCGGATGTTCGGGACCGAGTACTACACCAAGTACATTATTTGGTGAAACTTCGACAATACTTTCTGGCCTTTGACGACAAATTTCTTCAATTTTCTCCTGTGCAAAAGAAAAACAAGCATAATACGACTCTATGAACCACACATTCATTGAATGATGTATCACCGATTTTATCTAAGCTGTCAGGAATTAAGACACTTAATATCTCACATATGCTGATATCTTTATCCTCTCTAGAATCTACTCGTGTTGCGATCTATGGCATAACATGTTAAGATTCTGTAGGCTTTTAAAAATATTTGGAAATAAGCAATAAAGTAGCATATTTACAAGGATAAGGAAAAGTTAGAAAATTAACAATTAAAATTGACATGTGTGAAGTGTGATCACTTAACTTAAATGGATCTTCTAGTTTTGCTAATTAGGAGCAATTAACTGAAATCTGAAATAACATAGAGTATATATTATCATAGAACTGTACAT
>NC_064286.1:50624106-50661771 GCF_019186545.1 Solanum stenotomum
CTAAAGATAGGAAAATTACGGCACGACAGGTCCGATGCATTCCAATTCAAGGAATCCTATCAACTCAAGATGCCGAAGGAACTTCAGTTGGCCAAGCGATGGAATTTCTTTGCACTTTTTGCAACCACTTAATTTCAACATGACCAAATTCGGTAGCAATTCTTTATTGAACCATGAAGGAAATATAGTCCCCAAATAGTTCTCCACTACTAAAGTTTTCAAGTTAGGATGCGATTGAAGACCATCCAACACATGTTCATCATTGATCTCACAGCCTTCTGATTCATTATGGGACCACAAATATGTCAGCTTGTAGATATTTGGTTTCTCCTGTAAATATGTTGTTCGAGCCTCTTCTTTAGTTCTGACTGATTGCAGACCTCTGATCGTCAATTCACCTCTAAGGTTTTTCAGATGACCTAATTTTTCTATTCGACGACCCTTCTCTGAACCCACCTTGAAAAACTCTAGGGTTTGAACACAAGTCAATTGTCCCATATTAAGTGATATCTGCATATCGAATATGTAATAATAGTTGCAATATATGTGTCTCAAACTTATCATATTTGCCATTTCTTCTAGAAGCATCCTGAGTGAAGAACAGTCATTGACTCTAAATGTTTGCAAATTGTAGAGCTTGCAAATGGAGTTGGGCAAGGCTTTGATCTGCGTGTCGGAGAGATCAAGATACCTCAAGTATATCAGCTTGCCGATTTTGGCTGATAACTCCTTGATGCCTGACCCGGACAAATTTAAAACCCTCAAGAAGTGAAAGTTCAATAGCATATCTTCAGATAGATTTTTTTCTAGAACAATGTGCACAAACGTCCTGGCTCATTTATCATATCCATTTGATCACTTGGTGAGTTCCATCCAAAGTATCGGACTTGAGAAAGATTTTCTCCTCTAATACTCTTTTGATCAAATAGTTTAGACATTAAAATATCTCCAGCCAAATCATGCACAAGATCATGCGTCTTACAATGTGTTATATTGTTGAACTCATCTAGCTTAACATCTTGCAGCAAGGAATATTGCAACAAGAGTTGGAAAAACTTGTTCCTGACGTCTTTCATCAGGGGGGTCTCTTGACATGGACGAAGAAACCCTTCTGCCATCCAGAGTTGGATTAGTTGGTCCTTCTCAAACTCAAAATCTTTTGGAAACATAGCAAAGTAAGCAAAACATTTCTTCAGATGTGGAGATGGTAGATAATCATAGCTGAGTTTTAGGATTTTCTTTATGCTATTTTCCCATTTATCATCTTCACCTGCAACAAGGTGGTTTCCATCAAGAATTGCCTGCCATTCATGTTTTTCCTTGTTGCATAAGAGGCCTCCCTGTTGACACCCAATTTTGACCCTCCCCGATAATAATTATTTTTTGAGCCTCTTAACTTTCAAACGATTTAGAATAATTAGCTTTACAAAATTCAAATAGTTTCAAGGTTATTTTAAGTATTTTCAATCGGTTTTTTTTTATGGTATTTCGAATAATATATATATATACATAATTAGTATACTTTATAAATGTTGGAAAATCATATCGAAAGAATTTTTTTACTTGGTTTAAATAAACATTCTAGTTGTTTAATTCTAGTTTGAATATGGTTTCAATTTTTGAATTAATGAGTTTATAGGTAAATCAATTAGCTTATAATTAAGGTAACTATTTTATTTCGTTAAGATTAAGGAGCTCATAAATTAATTATATTAATTCTTTCTATTCGCGTTATAGCCGAATCTTCTAAAATTAATCCTTTAGTTACCCCTTTGGCTAAAATGTTAACTAATTTTTATTGCAATTGTAGCCATCTAATCCTCTCTTCAACCCATTAAAGGACTGAATTTGGGCCTTTATTTTTCCGCAGCCCAGTTCATTATTTCCCCTTTTCCAGCAACAATTCCCACCCCTTCAAAATCCTCACCAGCAACCCAAACTCCAGCCCATTTCCCCTCTGACCCAGCCCAAAACAAAAGAAAAACTATGCCAATACATATACCAAATACCCAACACTAAACTGACCCAACCCCATCACCTTTTCCCTTCTAATTACACGTTAACACAACAATTCCAAATAGGAGAACAACAGCGGCGTTAGTCACAGCAACGACAACAACGCGTGAACCATATCAAAGAGATTTCGTACGCGCCCATCTTCCTCACACGTGAACGATGCTCCAACGTTCACAAAGAAAATCTCACGGCGATACACGACAGATTACACGGCGTCTATGCGCAGCAACTTTTCCGCGTCTTCCGTCTCGTCGTACAGTAGCAGCAGCAAGGGGCAGCGTGGCTTCGTCCTTGGGGCTGCGAGATTGAGCCACGTCGAGCAGCGGGTACGCTCGATCGATCGAGCTCGTCCATCTCCCCTTTCCTCTTCCGGAATGGGGTGAATTTCAGAAAAAGGGTGTCTCCCCTTTACTGGAAAAGATTTCAAATTTTGAATTTGGGAATGGGCCTTGAACCCGAATTTTCGTACCTTCCTCCCCCATTTCTAAACCCTAGTGCCTTGCTATATATTTGTTTCTGTTCACTGTGGGAAAGGGGGGAAGATTTCTTTTTTTTTGAAAATTTTAGAGTAAAGAAATTATTGAGAGTAGCTCAGACAAAATTAGCCAAGTATATAGGAAGAGGTTCAAGGCAGAGGATTTTACTTTCAATCAAAGTACTACGTTTCTATTCCGCTTTGCATCGGTTTCTCCAAGTTTGTTGGGGATTCGAGTTGCGTGGTGAAGATTGTCATTCCTGCTCGCCCCGTTTCAGTTTCGCTGCTCAAAAGAGGTAAATAACTCTTGGCCATTTTTCCTTTCTTCATACGATTCCAATGAATGTTGAATCATGAAATAGTCGTTGTTATTGGTGAGCTGATCTTACGTGATATGTTTTGAGTCTAAGTTTTATCTTTATCTTAACCTCTTTAAAACTAGTATATGTATTTATTGATTTATTTTAAGATGATTTGTTCGCCTGTTTGAGCTGATTTTCTCTGTCATGTTTCTTCTCAAATTTCTTGGTTAGATACTGCTCACTGTCTAAATTTTGTTACGGTTGGCTTGAAGTATGGTTGATGTTTCCTGTTTGTTCATCCTATCCTATGTCCTGTTATTTAGGTGTGTTTAGCTCCTTTTCGTAAATGTTTTGCTTGTCCTCTTCCGTTTTGTTCTTATTATTGTGTAAAATGTCTGATTTCCGGAGGGTTGGTTTCCATCTTCCTTATCGTGTATGATACTAACACTTTAGTCTATCCAATTAGTTCTGCATGTTACTCTTTGGGTTAGATACTCTGTGAGAAATGATCTTATGCCCTGCTGATTTTGTTCGTATTTTGAGGCACTGTCACTGCTTGCCGATATGCTCATAATGCATATGAACATTGTCTGTTGCTTCAGTCTTGTACAGGATTTTAGCATGTCTATTTTGAACTTTAGCATATTTATCTAGGCACATGTTTACTTATTTGGTTTTAGTGCTAATACAATTGACTGATTTGATTTCCTATTGGCTAAAAGTCGTATTTAGATCGACATGTTTCGGATAGATGAGCCCTTTTTATAAAATGTGAGATCTTTTTATTTTGCTCTTTACAGATTTCGGTTGTAGTCTCTTTCCTCTAAATTGTTGCCTTAATTTTGGAGTTAATACCTTAAAAGATCATTCGACTTTAGGAATTAATCTAGCAAAGTCATTAAAGTTTGTTTTGTATCAATGAAATCACCCAACTTAGACATTTGTGTTGGTAAAATCACTCAACAAAACCTATCACTGATTTTTCCTTTATGTCATATAAAATAGACCCTGCAAATAAATAAAATTAAAGAAAACTAATTTAATTTTTTTTATGGGTAAACTTAATTAGTGAAACAAATACTCTTATTGCGTTATCTAAATTTACTAATTACTAAATAAAAAGAAATAATAAGGAGTTTTGTTTATTGGTCCACTGGTGTATTTGCACAAACAAATTATCGATGAAATTTGTATTCACAAATCTAATTAGGACTCATTAGACCGAATAAGAGTATTAAAATGTTTAAAATTGGAACGTTTTTTTTTTAAGAAAATATGAAAAATAATTTTATGTATTATAGGGGTAGTACTTTTCCATTAAAGCTTAAAATCATTTTGGCTCTGTAAACCTTGATCCTTTTTATAATGTTAATTTTTTAACTTAATTTTTGCTTTAACTTGTCAATTTTGGAAAATAATAATAATAATGTCATAATACTTGCATACTTTAATATTATAAAAGTATTTATTTCACCAATTAAGTTTGCTCGTAAAAGTTCGTTAACGATTTTTTTTTTTTTATTTATTTATTTATAGGATTCATATATATATGATATAAAATAATATTTTATTTTGTTATAAAAATAATAATAATAATAATAATTATAATAATAATAAAATTTTAATGATAAATTTCGTTAAGAGATTTTATTGACACAAAATAAAGTTTAATGACTTTGTTAGATGAATTTCCAAATTTGAGTGACCTTTTAGATATTAACTCCTTAATTTTGTGCCTTACTAGTATGATCTTATTAAATGGAGTTTGGAATTGGCTTTGACCTCATAATTAATTACTATGTCGTTTTATTGCGAACCTTGACAAGAGTTCTTAATTTTTGTCTATTTTTAGCCTGAAAGTTTTTCTAAGTTTGTTCATTCTTTGATGCCTTACGATTTTGGTATTCTAAGTTAGTTTCTATTAATTTGTGGCCGTTGGTCGATCATTGCTTTTAATGCATTACGGTATTTATGTGGATATTTCTTCTCGTGCCTACCTCACTTGGCTCTTGTCATACTTAATTACTAATAAAAATTGCTTAGTGCCTATAATGATATCCAGGCGGTAGCATTTATTTTATTTCACTATTTTCTTTTATTAAATAATTGAATTGTTACTTACATTTTATTTGTTTGTGTTTGCATGTGAAATCTATTCGGGTCCTCATGGACTTTATTCTTGCATTTTCCTATTGGGCCATGGAGGCCCAATTTTTTATTTCAAGTCAGCCTCCCCGTTAAAAGTTGAAGAATAAGTCCCGAAAAAAGGCGTACAGGTTGCAAGAGATTGTATACGTTAAGTATACACAATAAAGTGATGCATCGAATCGAAGAGTTGAAGGAATTGGGCCAAAAAGTCCACTTTTATTTTTTTTAAAAGTTGTATTTTGTTACTTTTGGGCCTAAGCCCTTTGCATTTTAATTATCGTTATTTGATAACTGTTAGAACAGGTACCAAGAGAGAAATTGGGCCACAAACCCAACATTACTAGTCTAGGACAGGTGTGGAAATGGGCCCAAGGCCCAAAGTAGAAATTAGGCTCAAGTGTTGGTCCAGGCAGACAGAAAAACCAAACTTGGGCCCAAGTCTCTTTCCCCCTTTATTTTATTGTATTTGTGTGCTTGTTAATATTTGCCGCTAACCTTAAGGTCGAAAAATTCAAATCCCCGAAAAACACCTATTTTGATTTAACAATTTAACTGAATCAGTCATCACTTAACAAGACTTAAAGAATAAATTTTGCAAGATAGCACACTTAGATAATGTTTAAATATTTCCCCGTTTCCCCTTAAAATAGTTTCAACTATAAAATAGTTCAATTTTGCAAGTCGAGTTAAGTTAAAATTATTTTAGCCAAATAATTAATTACCAGATAACTGCATATTAGTGGGCATTTCGGGTGCTTTCAAACCCTTCTGGAAATGCTAATAAGAACCCCCGAACCTCCTTTAAGTATTTTCAATTGAATTCAGTTTTCTTGATTTTTCATAAAAATTAAGTGGCGACTCTAAAACAAGTTAAATAATATCTTTTTAAATAAGACATTTCCAACACACTTGTAGCCAACGGCAAACCTTGACACATTTCAACAATCTTGGTCTCCACACTCAGTATTTCCTCCGCCTTTGGAACCTCCTCACCGACAAACGCTCTTTGTTTGAAAATGGACCAATAATGATCTCTTGCTAATCTTCTCAACATATCAAGATCTTCTGCTACTATGGATGCCACCTGCTTCATACGAGTGTTGACACTTAATTTTGACCCTCCACGATAGAAATTAATTATTTCGAGCCTCTCCAATTTTAAACGATTTAAAATAATTAATTTTATAAAAAAAAATTCAAAATTACTTCACAAGTTATTTTAAAGTAATTTTAGATTCTTTCATGATTTTTAAGTAATATATGCTTCTGCACAAATATGTATATAATTACCATATTTTATGAATTTTCAAAAAATCATCTCAGAAGGAGTTTGTTTTAATTAAATATTCAATTAGATTAGTCTGGTTTAAAGTATGCTTATAGGTTATTTAGTTTTTTTTTAGTTTGATTATTCTTATTTTTATGTTATTTTATCTTATTTAATTTTATTGATTTGGAAAGCACATTTTATTAATTTGCGCTATTAAATTATGGCTATAGTTTTAAGTTAATTGGTTTATAATCAAATTAATTATTTTGTTTCATTCAAATTAAGAAGCTCGTTAATTAACTTATATTAATTCGTCTCGTTCAGTTATTAGCCAAATCCCTTAAACCCATTTGTGATAAACTAAATTTGGGGCCAGCAGCCCATCTCATCTTTTCCCAATTCCCATTCCATTTTAATTCCCATTAATTCCCAACTAATTAACTCGACCGACACAGCCCACCAAAACTCATTTCACGTTCCTAACTGTCAGCCCAATACATACATACACAATACTAAGATAATAACAACAAAATACACCAACCAGCCCACTCTTAATTCCCTCTATCCAGCCCGCCCACTATCCCAATCGACCCAGCCCATTACAATATTACAACAATCCAAATTCCAGCAACATACATTACATTTAACAACTCCAAAAACGGACAGCACGTCCAAGAACGACCCCGCCTCGTTCTTTTTCCTCTTCACACCAACAACAGAAAATCCAAAATGTGTGCAGTAGGAGAAGCAAAAGCCAGCTGCAAAATTCGTCCTTGTATCGTGAGATTGCTACACGTAGCTCGCCAGGACATTGGAGTTGATCTGAGGCGTCGGTTTGCCCTTTCCCCTTTCGGATTTGGGCGAAATTTTCAGGGAAAAGGTGCTAGTCCCGAATGGTGAAAGATTTTTCGGATTAGAATTTGGAATGGGCCCTTTCTATCCGAATCTCGTCCGTTCCCCCCCCCCCCCCATTATGAACCCTAATTTTCCCCCTATAAATATATCGTCCTCTTCACTGTGAAGGGGGACTTTTGGGAAATTTTTGAGTTGGAAAATTTTTTCGAGTTGGAGGATTTTTGAAAAAAAAATTGAGGAAAAGGTTGGGAAGGAATACTAAGAATCAGCTAGCGTTAGAAAGGGGGAAATATACTTAAACCACAATTTCCGAAGGCACAAAGGGACGGAAATTTTCATTTTGCTCAGTCTTGGTTATTGTGCATTTTGGCTGCTCTTTCGAGTTATCGAAATCGCACATTTAGTGGTGTAGGAAGAAGCTCGTCGTGCTCATTGTTGTCTAGTTTGCTGCACCTTAAAAGGTAATCCCTGATTTTAGTTTGTATTTCAGATATGCTAAATACACCGGTGTGCTTGCTTCTTAACTGTTGATCTATTGGAATAATAGAAATTTTATTTTATTTTGATTTATGGTTGATGTTAAGTCAGTAGCATAGTTTCCGCTTCGTTAATCGGTTTTTTTTTCAATTTTATTTTATTTCTCTCTTGCGAGTTTGGTCTGTCTCGTCTGTTTCTGGCTACTGGCATGTATATAGATGTTGAGATTTTGGCTCCGGATTTCTTATACTTTATGATATGGTTGAATTGATTTCAAAGTGTCGTATTAGTCCTAGTTTGCCCCTGTTTATTGGATCCCTTTTGTTGCCTTACTACTTGAGTGACATATTAATGCCGCCTTTATGCTTTCGTTTTACTCATTGTTTTGATGTCAAATTTGCAGTTGAGTTTCAAAATGTAAGATTTCTGCTAAAGATTCAGATTTTCATTGACTATCTGTGTTGCATTGAATCTCATGATACCATTTCCAATTAAAATAAAAAATGCATCTGTTTCGTGTGTTTTTGGTATTTTTATTTCATTTTTTTTATTTATTTTATTTTATCTATTTTATTTGTTTTTCCTTAAAATTGGTCTGAGTGTTCTGTTCAAAATCAGAGGGTCATTGGGTTGGTTATGTTTTAGCCGTTTTTGCTTAGGAAAAATAATAAATAAAAAATTTCTTAAGTGGTATATTAAAAGTTTTAAGTTGGCAGCATCTCATCTGTTCATTTAATTCTATTCTATTTTATTATTATTATTCTTGGTTTTATATGATATGTCTTTTAGGTGATATTTAAGAGTTGCTTGTTATGCATTAATTGTTTTTTTTTACTTGTCACATTTTTCTATCTAGTTTATACATATCAGTGATAATTCTAGGAATCCTTTATTGACTCCCCATTATTTGATTTTCCCTATAGAATCGCTACAACTTTTGGTGATTAAGTTATGTTCGTTTTGATCACTGTAGTTCTAAACTTGCTAAGTCATTTGTTGCTTAATCTTATTGGTCTAAAATATGGTATTAATCTTATTCGATAACACTTTTCTATGTGTACTCAAGAATTTGGTCCTAAGTGCTTAATATTTGTTTGCTGCCCGTATCCTTAATAGTTCATTTAATCAATGTCAATTTGAGGGTATATGCATGAAAATGGAGAATGGACCGAGGTCAAACTAGAATTTGTTTACCATTTGCATGTCGTATGTGTCTACAGGGTATGGTTCATATTCTAATTTTGATTTCTTTGTTTAAATAACACATGTGCTATAGTTGGGTCTTCTTAAAAGTTAGCGGTATTTGTGAATAAGTATCAAAACAACTTTTATCCATTCTTCTCATTGTAGCTAGTAACGAGTGATCGGTCAAAGTCATTAAATTAATCCTTAATGTTCTATTATGATTTTGCCATGCTGAGTTATTAGTCACCTTAATATCGTTCACTTTATTTTATAGAAATATGTTAGAGTTTTTGATCCCGCGCTAATATGATTTTATTTGTCTTTGTATATGAATCTGTCCGAGTTCACTATGAAATCATCATTCCCCCTTGCATTTCGGGAAACCTATAAAGGCTCAAACTCCCTTTTCGAGTCAATCGGTCATCAAAATCGACGTACAGGTCCCGGAGTTGAAAGAAGCAACAGATCGAGAAATTGAAAATTTGGGCCAAAGGCCCATTGTTAATTCAAAAAAAAATTGTATTTTGGGCCTAAGCCCACTTACTAGCTATTTTATGTTAGTTTAGTACAGGTACAGGTGATTCAAATGAGCCAAAGGCTCAAAACGAAAAAGGGCCCAAATACTAGCCCAGGCGGACAGAAACCAGATTTGGGCCCAACTCTCTTTCCCTCTTTACTCTACTGCGTTCATTTTACTTATTAATATTTATTGCTAATCGTAAGGTTGAACAATTCAAACCCCCGTAAGACCCCCGTTGTGTTTTGTCAATTTAACTAAAATTAATCATCCTTAATTAGATTTAAAGAATAATTTTGCAAAAAATAGTTCACTTAATTAGTATTTCCATTTTTTCGTTTTCCCCTTTAGAATAGCTCTAATTATAAAATTTCTCAATTTAAATCAAATCAAATTATTTTAGCCAAATAATTAATTGTCGGATAACCACATTAGCGGATGTTTTAAATGCTTTAAAATCCTTCTTTGAACACTAATAAGAACCCCCGAACCCCTATTAAGATTTTCACTAGATTCCTGTTTTAATCTATTGAAAAATAAATCAGTCTTATTGATTTTTTAAAAAAATTAAGTGGTGACTCTAAACCAGTCTAAAATATATTTTTCAAATAAAATAGAATGGCGACTCTGCTGGGGATTTGAATGGTTCTAACCTTAAGATTAATTTATTTGGCTATGTGATTTAACTGTCTACTTGTTTTATTTATCGTATATATTGAACTATTGCATTCATGGCATGACATACTCCGTCAAACGACAATTATTTAAATTTCCATTTAAAGGACGATTATGCGGGCCGCAGTCATTCGTTAACCAAATTATTCTCGGGGCACCCTGACGAATGTAGTTGGCTACTGGATAGTCAACAGTCGTTAACTGTCCCAGCCCAAGTTGTCCGCTTGGGTCACCTATCCACTATAAACAAATCCCACTCTTAGTCAAGCCTAGCGTAGAGCCAAACTCAATCCTGAAATTTAGCGCATTGGCTTAAGATGACCCAATATCCAAGGCGTGTTGGGCCCATTAGAAGGACCACCTTGAGTCCAAAGGGCCCACGGCCCGAACGGACGTTCAAACTTACGTGTTTGAAGGATATATGCGCTGTTTGACAAATTGTTGTGTCTTGGGTTTAGGGGGGTATCTAATTCTTTGTATGTTTTTGTAAATGGCCATGCCACACTTGAGTTTCAAAATGGTGACCGAGACGCCAAACCTTCTCCGTGTATGGTGGTACAATCTCAATGCGTATCAAAAAAGAGAACTTTCCATTCACTTGGGTCACCTCCTATCGATAATGAATCTCGAAGTATGGTCTGAGTTCATTGAGGTGGTCACTCGATTTTGGGATGATGAGAGAATGGTGTTTCGCTTCGGAGATGTTGAAATGACACCAACTGTTGAAGAAATCAGAGATTGCTTAGACAACGTAGGAATGTGCCAGAAAAGGAAAAATCATCTAGATCATCACATTTTGCTACCGGATAAGCCGACCAGCAAAGAACTGAAGAACATGTTGTTACTGGTAAATGCAGACTGGCTAGACACCCCGAGTATTCCGCTTATGAAATTCTACGAACGATGGGGACACGAAAACTATTACAAGAATTTTCCAAATGAGTTTCTCAATCGCAGTAGTTGGAGTCAAACCCAAATCTTAGCATTTGTCGTATGCCTCTTAGGGACAATGGTATTCCCCCAGGACGGAGGGAATGAAATTGATACTCGGATTGTCATGGTAACTCACGCTATCTTTGAAGGCATTGGTAAAAAGGGACAAGTCAAGAAATACTTCAACATGGCCCCGATCATTGTGGCTGACATCTATCGATCTTTGGGTCAATGCAAAAATGGGTTTCCATTTTTTAAAGGGTGTAATATCCTGCTGCAATGGTGGATGTCTAAACATCTAGTGAAGACATGCGAGACCCAGAAACAGAAGTTAGCCGAACCACGAAAAGAAAGTCACTTCGACCATTACGAGTTACACTTGAGTATCAATAGAATCAAGATCCATAGCACGAGAAAAGCATGGGCTAAAATCTTCCACGACATAAAAGATGGAGATGTACAGTGGATGTTTCAAGATTTCATGTCAGAGAAAATAGTCGTTCAAGGGGCTAAGTGTCCTTTCCTAATTCTTCCTGGCATTAGAGGTGTGCGACCTTACAACCCTAGCAGGGTAATACGGCAATTCGGCAGAACACAAATTCTACCTTTCAAATGAGACGCTAGTCGCTACGTCTTTGATTACAACGGGTGTGACAAGATACCTTATGCCAAGGAAATTCTCGATGAATGGGCCGGGCGGGTTAACCTAAAAGAAAGCATGACTGAAGACAGATATGACGCTGGGTATGTTGACGAGTACAAAAAATGGCTGCAGGATGATCTGCGTGGTACACTTGACCCGACGCCACGCACGGGCCGACAAATTGAAGATGTCCAGGTAAGGCTCCAAATCTAAGCCTACCACTTTCAGCAGGAATGGGATCGAAGAAAGTAAGAGTTTCAACGTATGGAACAAGAATACCTGCGTAGGGAACAAGAGTTCCAACATCGAGAATATGAAAGTCAAAGGGCCTTAGCCTTTGCCACACAAGAGTTAGCTAACGCAAGAGTCTGCCTGGTACGTTTGGACTCGAATTTGGATGATCAACTTAACACTCTCCAGGGCATACCGATGTCTTCCAAAGCTGTGTTCGCCGAGCCCCATGTGATGACTAGCAAGTTCCTCATTCGCGAAGAAGTGGAAAAAGCAAGAGGATGAGCGGAACCTTCAGCCTTTTAGCTATCTTATTCCTCTGCGAGGGATTGATTTTATTGTATTTGTAGTTTATCCATTTCCTAAAAGATGTACTCATTTCGTTGACTTTATAATGAATTCTCTAATTATTTATGAATCTTTTTGGGGGGTGCAACAATTTGTTTTAAATAGCGCAATACATCCTTCAAATTCGCTAGGCCTACCCTTGGCACAAAAGGGTCACATATCTGTTTAGGACGTGATGTATGCTTGTGTGCTTTAACTGTTTATGTGATACGTTGCTTTGGATAAGGACATTTTTAGCCCACTCCTTTTCAAAAAATTTCCAATACCGAGTACAACTCACTACCAAACGTCCGACCAAAATTCCATGAGTCTTAAGTTTCTCAGCCAGAAACAAAATCCTACAACCAAATTCTAAAATATTACTCTATCATCTCAGAAAAGGTGAGATTGTTGCTAAGATGGAAAAGGGCAAGGGTATCGACATAGAGCTAACTGAGGAGGATTTGAGGATGGAATTACAGCGACTCAGGCAAGAGATCTAAGAAACCAGAGAATAGAAGTGGAGTTTGCCACCGCGGTCGCACGAGCAGCAAATGCGACACTAGACGCGGAGTTGGCAGCTAAGATGACAAAACAGACTGTTATAAATGAAGAGATGGTTGTTGTACGTAAGAAACGCGATGCCTTCAAAGAGGCAACCATGACGCTTCGGAAGCCACGTGGAAAGTACTCTTTCTTCGGCCAAGAGGCCACCAGCAACGGTCCCGAAAACACTCATATTGGAGCTACTGAAGAAGATACTGGGGAGGAAATTGTCTATAGGCCTCCTCCACAGGGGCGGTGGAAAGAAGGGAATAAGAAATTGCCCTCAAAGCATACGAGTTCACCCCCCCATGATTAAGGCAACAATCGGAAGAAAAATGGCTTGGATGGAAGCACACTCTATATTTTATGAGCCTTATTGTCTGTCTTTCACTTTCCTTGTAATCACTTGAAATGAATGAATGAAAATGAAAATTACCTTTGTATTCGAACTACGTAGGGCCTGAATTCTCCTTCGGATATACGTAGGCAGCCTTTCACGGCCCGGCCCCTATCTTTTCAAATTTTCTTTTCCCTATCTTTCATTGAGTTCAGATCAATAGATGCCAGAAGATGCAGCAAGAAGACCTTACCTTAATGCAATTTAACCTTCCTGAGTTACTAACCCCAAAATAAAACGAGCAAATTCCTGCTTGTTCAAAAATCAATCCCCATTACTCGTGGGTTAACGTGTCCTCAAACAAAGCAACTTTTATATGTTTATCTGCTTTCCATGTGATATCTTGCATTATTCGTCCAGAACTAATACTGACAGATTTGCCTTTGAGTTATTTTTCTCTACAGGTAGTTAGAACTGGTCTGTGTTGATACACTGGCTGAACACCCCTATTTTACCAGATCAAAGGGGCCTACAGATTCTTTTCCCAGTCAAAGTTCACAAAAGGGAAAAGCAGCAATGGGTGATAACAACGAAGAAACCGGCCTTACTAATGTCGTGGTGGCTCAGCCCGTCCTTGCCGACCAGAATGAACTGATCATGCAGTTAATGCAACAAATTGCTGAGATGAGGGTCGAGATGCAGAAAAAATAAGATTTGCCTCATTCGATATCTGCTGTCAACACTCAACCGGACGGAATACCTCCAGCTCAAACTCCCCTTCCTAACATGGAACAAGCTCAGAACCCGCCGTCAAGTCCTGCTCGTAATCCCTCCGTCATTGACCTTACCACCCAAAACCCCCACTACGCCTCAGCCTCTCATCCAACACCACCCCTCCTAAAAAATCCAACCTCCAAGCACCACTCCTTCCCCCTAATGCAAACCACCAAACTAGCCTGCCCCCCCACAACCAAAACGCTAATAACCCACACACTTCCCTCCTTCACCAAAACCTATACACCAACCCCCAGACTTATCCGCAAAACTATCACGCCCCTTTAAATGGCTAGAGTCCTTCTATCGCTTCACCAATACTGTAGAAAGCCATTTTCCAAATACCAGTCCTCAACGAGCATGCTGCCCATGGTTCGGAGCTCGACCACTATGAGGAGAGGGAGAGAGAGTGGAGGTCAAAGGAAGAGACCGCCAAGATAGATATGAAGGAGGAAATTAGAAAAGCCATGAAGGAGTTGAACTGCATTCCTGAGGTCGCCGGGTTGAGTTATGAAGACCTGTGCATTCACCCGAATTTGGACCTCCCGAAAGGGTTCAAGGTGCCAAAATTTGACATATTCGGAGGAATGGGGAACCCCTTAGCACACTTGAGGACCTACTGTGACCAACTCATGGGAGTTGGGAGAGACGAAGCTTTGTTAATGCGGCTTTTTAGCCGAAGTTTGAACGGAGAGGCTCTAGAATGGTTTACGTCTCATAAGACGAAACAGTGGTCTAGTTGGAACGCTCTGGCTAAGGACTTCATCGAACGATTTGCCTACAATGTAAAGATCGTTCCTGACCGTTACTCATTGGAGAAGATGAAGCAGAAGTCGACTGAAAGTTACCGAGAATTCGCATATAGATGGCAAAAGGAGGCAGCTAGAGTTAGACCTCCTATGTCAGAAAAGGAAACTGTCAAAGTGTTTGTGCGGGTGCAGGAGCTCGAATATTATGACAGAATTATATTGCTCGTTGGAGCAAAATTTGCCGAGATAGTCAAGGTAGGTGAGACTATCGAGGATGGATTGAGAACTGGGAAAAATTGCCCGTGTTGCTGCCTCGCCCGAATCTTCGGGCTTGTTGAAGAAGAAAAGAGAGGATGTATCCTCTATCTCTTATGAGGGGAGGAAGACCCCGAAGAAGTCATCATCATACCAAGGTCGTCCTCGACCTTCACAGAGTTTGTACCCAGCTTGTTATGCACAGGCTGATTACCAAAATACCCCTCTTCCCAACTATCAAAACACACCCCCTTGTAATTACCAAACTCCCCCTCCAATTTATCAAACTCCATCTCATCACTACCGAAATGTCGCCCCCAACTGTGCCAACGTTCAGAAAAATTATCAAACGCCTCCCCCAATGTACCAAGCCCCAGCTCCACTTTACCAAAATACCCCCTCGAACTGCCAAGCTCCACAACCAAACTACCAAACCAACTCATATCCTAAATATCAAGCTCCACGTCCGAATGCTCCAAATTATCGCCAAATGCCTCCCCCTCAACAGGGCAATTATGATCCCTCCCATCTTAGATTTGAGAAGAAATCTGCTAGAAATTTCACTCCACTTATTGAAAGCCGAACAAAGCTATTTGAGCAATTAACTACGGCAGGATATATTCATCCAGTGGGTCCCAAGCCAGTTGACACTAGCTCAAAGTTTTACAGGCCTGATCAGAGGTACGCGTATCACTCCAACAGTGTTGGACATGATACTGAAGATTGTATCAACCTGAAGCATAAGATTTAAGACCTGATTGACCAGAATGTGGTCTCTCTTCAGACGGTCGCGCCCAATGTCAATAGTAATCCTTTGCCAAATCATGGAGGCGCCACTATCAATATGATAAAGACAGATGATGATTGGTGCGTGACAAAGGCGATAGTTTCAATTTCTCTTGATGAACTAGAAAGGGCTGTAGCTTCGTTGAGCATTAGAGAGAAGAAAGAGTTTGTGATTCTGACACCCGAGAAGGCTGTTGCCTTGGTGCCGCGAGAAACTCTTACCCGACCCAAGTTTGTGATTGAAACAGTTGTTACTTAAGGCATGACCAGATCTGGCAGGTGCTACACACCGGAAGAATTGACCCAAGGTGCGCAGAAGAAGGACCAAACAAAAAGGCCGATCAGTGAAGCCGAGGCTGAAGAGTTCTGGAGAAAAATACAGCCAAAAGATTATTCAATTGTGAAGCACTTGGAGAAGACGCCGGTTCAGATCTCTGTGTGGGCCTTATTGATGAGTTCGCAGTTGCATAGGCAGGCTCTGATGAGGGCTTTGGATGATACTTATGTGCCTGTGGGTACTAACAGTGACAATTTAGCAGCCATGATAAACTAGGTCATCCGAGGACACCAAATCAGTTTTTGTGACGAAGAGCTGCCTTTTGAAGGGAAGATGCACAACAAAGCTCTGCATGTCACCTGTATGTGTCGAGACAAGATAATTAATCGCGTCTTGGTCGATGACGGATCCGGTCTTAATGTGAGAGCAGTTGAAGTTCGACTTGGGAAAGCTTTACCAGAACCAAGTCACTGTGAGGGCCTTTGATGGATTGCAAAGAGACACATTGGGTGCAGTAAACTTGGATATTCAGGTGGGTCCTGTGGATTTTAATGTGGAGTTCCAGGTGTTGGATATCAACACCAGTTACAACTTGCTTCTGGGAAGACCGTTTATTCATATGGCTGGGGTTGTGTCTTCTACCCTTCACCAACTAATGAAGTTTGTTTGGAAGGACAAGGAAATGGTCATTTATAGTGAAGGGAGTCATTCCAATGGGTATGCACTGATCGTTGATGATGTCTCTCGAGGTTGTGATTTCTACACGGTGGAGCTGGTAAATGTCACCGGTGATGACTTAGCTCCACAGCCTTCTATGCCTACCGTGTACAAAATGATTGCTACTGTCATGCTCCAGAATGGTTTCGAACCAGGTTCCGGATTGGGGAAGCACTTTCAAGGAATCATCGAGCCTATCCAAATTCCCGCCAAAGGAGCAAAGTTTGGTTTGGGATATGTCCCAACAAATGACGAAGCAGAGATGAAGAACAAGAATGTTGATCAAGCATTGGCCAGGCCAATTCCTCATCTGTACCAGTCATTTTCGATGCGAGGATATGTCAATGATGATGGTCTCGGGGAAGGAATCTGGGGCCCTTTTGAGGAGATTGATGTGGTCATCGAGGAAGAGGCTGAGACATCAGGCATCCGTGATGCAGAACCTGAGAAGCGATTGCAGAACTGGACGTCCACACCACTCCTGATTTCCCGCTCATCTAGGTAGAAAAGACATGTGTCTTTGTTTGTTTTAAAATTGGTGGTAGTCCGGAAGAGGCCCGAGACCCACCCTTATGCAATTGTTATTTGTTTGAAGCTTTTAAATTCCCTTGTGATGTTTAAAAAGGCAAAATGGCCCTCGGTCATGGCCAAAGTTTGCGCTTGTCTTTCAATTCAAATGAAAAGCCTCTTTTATCGAAATTTGTTTGTTTACTTATCTATTTATATTTTACTTTCCTAACTTTGTTTGTTTATGATTTCAGTAATATTAATTTAAAACCTGCCAATGTCATGTCATGTCATGAACCGAGTGAACGAAATGAGGCAAGTGATGATGAATGTGAGGAATATAAAGAAGAAAATGAGGTACCCGAACATATTGTTGAGGAGTTTCGACAATCTGAGAATCAACACAAGCCAAATCTTGAAGAAACTGAAACTGTGAATCTCGGAGATGAGGAATGTGTCAAAAAAGTAAGAATCAATGTCCATCTGACTGAAGCCCAAAGAAGAGACCTGGTTCGTTTGCTCAGGGAGTATATTAATGTATTTGCCTGGTCTTATAAAGACATGCCAGGGTTGAGTACAAATATGGTGTCCCACAAATTGCCAATCAATCCAAATTTCAGTCCAGCAAAACAAAAGACTCGAAAGTTCAAGCCTGAGTTGAGTTTGAAGATCAAAGAGGAGATTACAAAGCAGATCGAGTCACAAGTAGTGGAAGTGATACAGTATCCGACTTGGTTGGCTAACGTTGTTCCGGTTGCCAAGAAAGACGGAAAAATCAGAATTTGTGTTGATTACAGAGATCTCAACAAAGCTAGTCCGAAAGATAATTTCTCATTGCCAAATATTCACATCCTCATTGATAATTGTGCTAAGCATGAGATGCAGTCGTTTGTGGATTGTTATGCGGGTTATCACCAGAACCTGATGGATGAAGAAGATGCAGAAAAGACAGCTTTCATTACGCCTTGGGGTGTATATCATTATCGGGTGATGCCTTTTGGTCTCAAGAATGCCGGTGCTACTTATATGAGGGTCATGACAACCATCTTTCATGATATGATTCATAAGGAGATCAAAGTCGTAGAAGATTCTGTTCGCAACAACCTGATATGTAGGTTTGGAGTACCAGAATCTATCATCACCGATAATGGAGCGAATCTCAACAGTTATTTGATGAGAGAGATATGTGAACAATTCAAGATTACTCACCGAAACTCAACCGCCTATCGTCCCCAAATGAATGGAGCTATAGAAGCTGCCAACAAGAACATAAAGAAGATTTTAAGGAAAATGATTGATAATCGCAGAGGTTGGCACGAGATGTTGCCATATGCTTTGTTGGGTTATCGAACGACTGTCAAAACATCAGTTGGAGCTACTCCGTATCTACTGGTATATGGAACAGAAGCTGTTATACCTGCAGAAGTTGAAATACCTTCGTTAAGGATCATCCAAAAAGCTGAATTGGGTGATGCTGAATGGGTTCGTAAGCGGATTGATCAGTTAACATTATTTGAAGAGAAGAGAATGGTTGTTGTTTGTCACGAACAACTATATCGACAAAGAATGATTCGTGCTTTCCACAAAAGAGTAAGGGCCAGAATATTTGAAGTGGGTCAGTTGGTTCTTAAACGCATTTTCCCTCATCAGGATGAGTACAAAGGTAAATTTGCACCAAATTGGCTAAGACCCTACATGGTTCGCAAAGTATTATCCGGAGGTGCCTTAGTCCTGTCAGAGATGGATGGCACCGAATTGCCAAAACCAATTAATTCAGATGTTGTCAAGAGATACTACGTGTGAGGTTTCAGTTTGTATTTCTGTCGTTCCCTTGTAATCGTTCTATTTGCTTGTAATTGCTTCGTTTAGAATTTTATCTCTCTTGTAATGAACTACGTCTGACCTGAATTCTCAAGAATGAGATATGTAGGCGGCCTACATCGGCCTCGGTCACCCCTTTTTCCCCCTTTAATATTTCTTTGTATTTGAACTACGTTCGACCTGAATTCTCAAGAATGAGATACGTAGGCGGCCTGTGTCGGCCTCGGTCGGTTCCTTTGTAAATTTTCTTATTTTTGTTACTCTCCGAGGGAAACTACGTTTGACCTGATTCCTGCCTCAACGGGATACGTAGGCGCCACAACGGCTCAGTCATATCTCCCGTAAGATTTCTATTCTTCCTTTACAATAGAAACTGGGACAGAATTTTTGAGAGGGACTCAAAAATTCTCAAGAAAAAGATCTCTCAAACAAATTCAAGATTGAAGTTACTTTGAGATTTGGAACTGGGACAGAATTTTTGAGGGATCTCAAAAATTCCGTGATTTACTCACCAACAGTTAGAGATAAGCTCAGACAGTTAACTGGGATAGAAATTTTTGAGGATGACCTCAAAAATTTCGATAAGGTTCAGCGAGAGTTTAGAGCAACTTTGAATACTTCCCAACAAGTAATCAGACAGATCTCAAAACATTACTTTTGAAAATCTATTTCCCTTAAAAACTTTTCCTTCATGTTTCAATTATTTTTGCATAAAAAAAATGTTTTGTCTTATCTATCAAGAAGCGAGATATCGAAGAAATCAACCGAAGATAGTAAGACAAGGAGCAGACAATCGAAGAGATCAACGCAGATCAGTTCATTTTTAAACTAACAATTTTCTGTGGATATAGGTTTATAGGACTACCTCAAAATCAACATATTCTTTCATTAAATGAATATGGAGAAGTCAAAGGGGCGAAGAGCTCCCCAAAATTGACAATTTTTCTGTGGATGCAGGAAATATTTTATGTTGCATATATCAAAGATTTTAGAATATCAATAACATTATTTCATTCTATTCTCAACAAGGAAAGGTTCATAATGAACATGCAATTATGTTCGGAGATGGAACAAATGAAAACCTCGAAGAGAGAAATTTTATTTATTTTCCAGCAACTAAAGATACCCGGAAGACGTTTATCTGCATTACATTATCAGATATGATAATATTTCTTACCCCGAAGAGTCATTTATATCGTATTGTCAAAAGAGATGATACCACTACTTCGAGGGTTATTTCTATTTATATTGTCGATTGAGACGCTATCGCCATCCAAAAGACACCTGGAAGATCACCTAAGTTGCTCGATGAAGCATTATCTTCGTTCGGTATCAAGGAGACATCATCAAAAGATTCATGCATCGCGGGAAAATATTCACGCATCGCGAGAAAAGAGATTCATGCATTGCAAGAGAAAAAGTCATGCATCGCGGAAAAGAGATTCATGCATACCAAGAGAATGATTCATGCATCGCGGAAAAGAAATCATGCATCGCGGGAAGAGATTTATACATAGCAAGAAGAAGAAACTATGCATAGTAAGAGAAAAAGTCATGCATAACGGGAAAGAGAGTCCTGCATCACAGAGAAGTCATGCATTGCGGAGAAGTTATGCATAGCAAGAGAAGAAGTCATGCATAATAAGAAAAGAGATTCATGTATTACAAGAGAAGAAAATAGAAATCATGCATTGCAAGAGAAAGAAGTCATGCATCGCGAAAAAAGTCATGCATCGCGGAAAAAGATCCATGCATCGCAGAAAAAAGTCATGCATTGCGAGATAAAGAAGTCGTGCATCGCGGAAAAGAGATTTATGCATAGTAAGAAGAAGAAACCATGCATAGCAAGAGAAAACGTCATGCATCGCGAGAAAAGAGGTTCATGCATTGCGAGAAAAAGATTCATGCATTGCAAAAAAAGATTCATGCATCGCAGAAAAGAAGTCATGCATCGCGGGAAAGAGATTCATACATAGCAAGAGAAGGATTCATGCATCGCGAAAAAGAAATCATGCATCGTGGGAAAGAAATTCATGCATAGCAAGAGAAGGAGTTATGCATCGCAAGAGAAAGATCTACCCGTCACAAGAGAATCAACATCGACTGCATCATTGTCATTTGCAAGAATATTTTAAGAGAATCATCAACAACGACATTAAGAGAATCGTCAACATATTACATCAGCCTATTTTATTACTTTGACATCAAAGGAAGAACAAATTGAAGATTATATTGCAAAATGAGACACAAGCTTTATTTGCTTTACGTCAAACTCAATGGAGTTGACGCCAAATGTTCAAGGAAAGCAATTAAGTGTCAGCATGGTAAAAGACACTATCCCTCCATTTGAATTGCATTTTATGCTAATGAGTTTTATCTCAATCTTTGTGGAGAGCATCCAAGAGGATGAATTTTCAAAACGAACCACAGGTGCGGACGACATCAATTAGGATGCAGCACAACGTGGAATAGCAGCGAACTGGGACATAGTCCAAAGAGGAGTGCCAAACTCTTAGGACGCGAGTAGAGAAGCGACTCCCACCACAATCAAACCACACCCCTATCAGAAGGCATGTGAGTTTATCTTTAGGTTTGTCAGTTTCAGTTTCACATCCGAAAATCTTTAGTCTCTACCGGAAGCAGCTTCCCAATCCGAGTGACAAATGTGCCAAGAGCTTTGGAAATTATGTCTGTGTAAGTTCTTACTTATGGGTGTGAAGTGCACCACATTCATGGCTAAGAGGTTGCAAGCCTCTTTTTCATACTCGATTTACCTTGTCACTCGTCCTGAACCAAAAGTTATCTTGCATAATAGATTTCCTTTTCAACCGATTGAGTTGAACTACATGCCATGATTCCCTATGCTGAGGGATATGTAGGCGGGATCAATGTTGAAAACTCGGCTGTATTCCAACACTCACTCTCAAATCTTATTCCCGAGCATTCCGATCTCTTCATAATTCGATATCGGAATAACTTTTGAATTCTTTCAGAATCGTGTGGTAAATCAAGCGTATCGAACTACAAGTGGCCTGAATTCTCATATAGCCTGAGATATGTAGGAAACCCACTTCCAGGGTTCGGCCGTAATTCCTAAAGTCCGTACCAAATTCCTCTCCTAAAGGATGAAGATGTAGTCGGTCAAAATTGGACTTGTCAATTTCATTTTCCTCGAATTTCTTGCATCAATCCAAGTAAAATGAGGGACAGTTGTTGACACCTAATTTTGACCATCCACGATAGAAATTAATTATTTCGAGCCTCTCCAATTTTAAACGATTTAAAATAATTAATTTTATAAAAAAAAAATTCAAAATTACTTCGCAAGTTATTTTAAAGTAATTTTAGATGATTTCATGATTTTTAAGTAATATATGCTTCTGCACAAATATGTATATAATTACCATATTTTATGAATTTTCAAAAAATCATCTCAGAAGGAGTTTGTTTTAATTAAATATTCAATTAGATTAGTCTGGTTTAAAGTATGCTTATAGGTTATTTAGTTTTTTTTTAGTTTGATTATTCTTATTTTTATGTTATTTTATCTTATTTAATTTTATTGATTTGGAAAGCACATTTTATTAATTTGCACTATTAAATTATGGCTATAGTTTTAAGTTAATTGGTTTATAATCAAATTAATTATTTTGTTTCGTTAAAATTAAGAAGCTCGTTAATTAACTTATATTAATTCATCTCGTTCAGTTATTAGCCAAATCCCTTGAACCCATTTGTGATAAACTAAATTTGGGGCCAGTAGCCCATCTCATCTTTTCCCAATTCCCATTCCATTTTAATTCCCATTAATTCCCAACTAATTAACTCGACCGACACAGCCCACCAAAACTCATTTCACATGCCTAACTGTCAGCCCAATACATACATACACAATACTAAAATAATAACAACATACACCAACCAGCCCACTCTTAATTCCCTCTATCCAGCCCGCCCACTATCCCAATCGACCCAGCCCATTACAATATTATAACAATCCAAATTCCAGCAACATACATTACATTTAACAACTCCAAAAACGGACAAAACGTCCAAGAACGACCCCGCCTCGTTCTTTTTCCTCTTCACGCCAACGACAAAAAATCCAAAATGTGTGCAGTAGGAGCTGCAAAATTCGTCCTTGTATCGTGAGATTGCTACACGTAGCTCGCCAGGACATTAGAGTCGATCTGAGGCGTCGGTTCGCCCTTTCCCCTTACGGATTTGGGCGAAATTTTCAAGGAAAAGGTGCTAGTCCCGAATGGTGAAAGATTTTTCGGATTTGAATTTGGAATGGGCCCTTTCTATCCGAATCTCGTTCGTTTTCCCNCCCCCCCCCCCCAATTATGAACCCTAATTTCCCCCCTATAAATATCTCGTCCTCTTCACTGTGAAGGGGGACTTTTGGGAAATTTTTGAGTTGGAAAATTTTTTCGAGTTGGAGGATTTTTGAAAAAAAAAAATTGAGGAAAAAGTTGGGAAGGAGTACTAAGAATCAGCTAGCGTCAGAAAGGGGGAAATATACTTAAACCACAATTTTCGAAGGCACAAAGGGACGGAAATTTTCATTTTGCTCAGTCTTGGTTATCGTGCATTTTGGCTGCTCTTCCGAGTTCTCGAAATCGCACATTTAGTGGTGTAGGAAGAAGCTCGTCGTGCTCATTGTTGTCTCGTTTGCTGCACCTTAAAAGGTAATCCCTGATTTTAGTTTGTATTTCAGTTATGCTCAATTCACCGGTGTGCTTGCTTCTTAACTGTTGATCTGTTGGAATAATAGAAATTTAATTTTATTTTGTTTTATGGTTGATGTTAAGTCAGTAGCATAGTTTCCGCTTCGTTAATCGGTTTTTTTTTCAATTTTATTTTATTTCTCTCTTGCGAGTTTGGTCTGTCTCGTCTGTTTCTGGCTGCTGGCAGGAGTTGGGGACTTTTCGTCCTCTTCATCCTCTAGCTTTGAACGTGATCTAGACATGTATATAGATGTTGAGATTTTGGCTCCGAATTTCTTATACTTTATGATATGGTTGAACTGATTTCAAAGTGTCGTATTAGTCCTAGTTTGCCCCTGTTTATTGGATCCCTTTTGTTGCCTTACTACTTGAGTGACATATTAATGCCGCCTTTATGCTTTCGTTTTACTCATTGTTTTGATGTCAAATTTGCAGTTGAGTTTCAAAATGTAAGATTTCTGCTAAAGATTCAGATTTTCATTGACTATCTGTGTTGCATTGAATCTCATGATACCATTTCCAATTAAAATAAAAAATGCATCTGTTTCGTGTGTTTTTGGTATTTTTATTTCATTTTTTTTATTTATTTTATTTTATCTATTTTATTTGTTTTTCCTTAAAATTGGTCTGAGTGTTCTGTTCAAAATCAGAGGGCCATTGGGTTGGTTATGTTTTAGCCGTTTTTGCTTAGGAAAAATAATAAATAAAAAATTTCTTAAGTGGTATATTAAAAGTTTTAAGTTGGCAGCATCTCATCTGTTCATTTAATTCTATTCTATTTTATTATTATTATTCTTGGTTTTATATGATATGTCTTTTAGGTGATATTTAAGAGTTGCTTGTTATGCATTAATTGTTTTTTTTTACTTGTCACATTTTTCTATCTAGTTTATACATATCAGTGATAATTCTAGGAATCCTTTATTGACTCCCCATTATTTGATTTTCCCTATAGAATCGCTACAACTTTTGGTGATTAAGTTATGTTCGTTTTGATCACTGTAGTTCTAAACTTGCTAAGTCATTTGTTGCTTAATCTTATTGGTCTAAAATATGGTATTAATCTTATTCAATAACACTTTTCTATGTGTACTCAAGAACTTGGTCTTAAGTGCTTAATATCTGTTTGCTGCCCGTATCCTTAATAGTTCATTTAATCAATGTCAATTTGAGGGTATACGCATGAAAATGGAGAATGGACCGAGGTCAAACTAGAATTTGTTTACCATTTGCATGTCGTATGTGTCTACAGGGTATGGTTCATATTCTAATTTTGATTTCTTTGTTTAAATAACACATGTGCTATAGTTGGGTCTTCTTAAAAGTTAGCGGTATTTGTGAATGAGTATCAAAACAACTTTTATCCATTCTTCTCATTGTAGCTAGTAACGAGTGATCGGTCAAAGTCATTAAATTAATCCTTAATGCTCTATTATGATTTTGCCATGCTGAGTTATTAGTCACCTTAATATCGTTCACTTTATTTTATAGAAATATGTTAGAGTTTTTGATCCCGCGCTAATATGATTTTATTTGTCTTTGTATGTGAATCTGTCCGAGTTCACTATGAACTCATCATTTCCCCTTGCATTTCGGGAAAGCTATAAAGGCTCAAACTCCCTTTTCGAGTCAGTCGGTCATCAAAATCGACGTACATGTCATGGAGTTGAAAGAAGCAACAGATCGAGAAATTGAAAATTTGGGCCAAAGGCCCATTGTTAATTCAAAAAAAAATTGTATTTTGGGCCTAAGCCCACTTATTAGCTATTTTATGTTAGTTTAGGACAGGTACATGTGATTCAAATGAGCCAAAAGCTCAAAACGAAAAAGGGCCCAAATACTGGCCTAGGCGGACAGAAACCAGATTTGGGCCCAACTCTCTTTCCCTCTTTACTCTACTGCGTTCATTTTACTTATTAATATTTGTTGCTAATCATAAGGTTGAACAATTCAAACCCCCGTAAGACCCCCGTTGTGTTTTGTTAATTTAACTAAAATTGATCATCCTTAATTAGATTTAAAGAATAATTTTGCAAAAAATAGGTCACTTAATTAGTATTTCCATTTTTTCGTTTTCCCCTTTAGAATAGCTCTAATTATAAAATTTCTCAATTTAAATCAAATCAAATTACTTTAGCCAAATAATTAATTGTCGGATAACCGCATTAGCGGATGTTCTAAATGCTTTAAAATCCTTCTTAGAACATTAATAGGAACCCCCGAACCCCTTTTAAGATTTTCACTAGATTCTTGTTTTAATCTATTGAAAAATAAATCAGTTTTCTTGATTTTTCATAAAAATTAAGTGGCGACTCTAAACCAGTCTAAAATATATTTTTCAAATAAAACAATGAGTAGTCAAAAGAATGCAGGTTCCTCTGGATGTATTTATTCCTCTCAAGGTGTCCATGAACTCATGCCACGATGTAGAGTCAACACGCCACATATCATCTAAGACAAGCAAATACTTTTTTCCTTCCAATTCATCTTGTAGCTTCTTAACTATTAAATCTCTCCTTTGAACCTCAACTTTCCTCTCTGTCAATGATTCAAGGATTTGTTCAAGAAAGCTCTTCGTTTGTGACATTTCAGGTAGGCACAACCAAACTCTCTTTTCGAACTGCTGCTTGATGTGTTCGTCATTGAAAATTCTCTTAGCCATAGTTGTTTTCCCTAAACCACCCATACCCACTATGGGAATGGTGCAAAGAACAGCTTCCTTTCTCGTGTTCAAAATCTTCTCCTTTATTTCAGCAATATCTTTGTCTCTACCAACAGCATCCGAAGCAACAACTACGGAATCTGTTTCTCGAATTGGTAGTATGTTCCGAGAAGGAACCATCAGTGATTGGAGACCAAGGTCTTTGGCTAACTGATTGATAGCCCTCAACTCTTCATTGATGTTGTTGATTTTTTCAGACATTTTGTACTTAAAAACAGTATGAGAAAAGAAGTTGCTGACCTTTTCCATTAGTTTGGTTCGGTTGTTCATCACTTGTGCTTTGAGATATTCATATCTAAATTCGTCAAACACGTTTTCAGCATCTTCAGCAACTCTCTCAAGCATCTTGAGCCATTGTTCAACAGCCTGATCATCAACTTGTCGTCTTTCAGCATCATGAATGAGAGCTTGGATCATGGATACATATTTTGTCAGAGTTCTTAGATTTTTCTTGCAGTTCCTTAAAGTTTTGGCCTCCTCAATTGTGAGAGAAAGCAGCTTATCAAGCACAACTTTAACAGTAGCACCAATTACAAGATCGGCCATCGTTGCAATGCTCTTTACAAAGTTGTTTTCTTTCTCTATACACCAAAATCTTCTCAAATTTCTTGCAGAAGTATTATTTTGCTTGTTGTTTGCCGGCCTCTACAAGAAAGAGAATAATTCATAGACAATAATTTGAATAAAGAATGTATTTTTTTTTTTTGGATTAAAAGCTAATCATCCTTTAAATAAATAATTTGTGTGTTGTTTTTATTTCTAATGAATGACATTCTGCCACAAGAAAATAAGGATACCAAAAAGGAAGTCACATTCAAATCAAGTTTTTGCATCGTATTGCCCTTCAAACAGACTGGTGTTTAATTATTGCTCCTACTTCTCATTTTATGACAATTTGGAGGATCAAAATATATCTGTCCAGACCTAATTCGCTCAACATAAGTTTACATAACTTTTATTTTATTTCTTGCATTATGCCCTCCCGGCTCCCGGCATACGACATAACTTGTGGAGTAAACTTATATCATGGGAAAGGTATTTATTATTTCAATATCAGGGGCATATGTCATAACTGCCAAAAAGTTGTGATTTTGGTGTAAGAGGCATACCTTACATGGAAATCTTAGTGGTTTCATTATTTTAGGGCTGGAGGGGAAGCCTTAGCATACAAACCCAGTGCCAATCAAAATTGGACTTCTCTGGGTGTCCACCGCTCGACCATCAACTGATGGTTTGTTATGATCCAACTAATTAAACACGGAAATTAAACTAATCAAATTGAACTCAACAATTTTTTGTTTAGAAGACTTCTGTCATCATCGGAGACAACAGTTAATGGATGATCCTAGGCTTCCTAAAAAAATCATTTCAAAAGAAAAAAAAAGAAAGAAGGAAAACGTTAATATTGAAATTATGGTAAAAAAAGAAGAAGATGCAATTCAATATATATGTATCGATTTAGTTTTTATTTTTCATGCATAATAGTTAATTTCACGATTTAAATACTTTTACTATTATAATATGTATTTATCTTTAAATTAAAATACTATATATGTCACTTGTGTGCTATGTAGCATCAAATTTGCAAGATTTTCTAACCTCAATTTATGAGTAGTTACTTTTATTTTGTATGTTTTGATTTTTATTTTATGACACATAGAAAATTCAATAATATATGTGTCATTTAAATTTATTATTTACAATACAAAATTTGTATAAAGTATTTTGGGATAAACGTGTAATGCACGTCTCACATACCAGTAAAATAAAAATCACAAGACATAAGTTGCTCTTTCGACAGTGCCAGTTAGTTTAGTTTAGAATTGGACTAACATCAAAGCTCAACTAATTTCACTTTTCTGGGATTTCGCACATTCAAGGAAATGACATCTCCAATCCAATTCAGCCAAATGCAAACGAGTTTACGGAATGCAATTTCCCTTGCCAATTATGACATTGAAACACATCTAACACAAGTAGCATTTCGACGAGGTCCATGCTGGTATTTCAAACATGAATCTGAAACACAGGAAATGGTAAAAAGTCAGTTTTGGCACACGTTTCTTCCTTGGAAGAATAGAGAAGCAGATCGATCATTACAAGTAACCACTAAAAAAAAAGAGAAAGCAAAACCTGTTTAAGATAAACAGATACTGCTAATGGGACACTCTTTGCTATAAGATTCATGACAACTATCTTTGTTGAAGTCCTTCATTCACAGAAGCTTTAATGAACGGAGAAATTGTCCTGTGAAGTGAAAGTAATGAGAAGTGTGTCATATATTCATAAAAGTTCTACTGTCTAAAGCATGAAAATAAAACCAGCGTTGCAGAAAAGATTATTCTTTTATGAGCCTATTAACAAACTTATATAGATTTCTACCATATGTGGACATGGAAATAGTTCCTTGAGAGTTTTCAATATACTAAGAAAAGTAAACGAGATTTTAGATAAGTGAGATGAGATAGTATAGGCTTGGAGCCTTTTCTGTGATGTCTTAGAGTGGACGGCGTTCCACGGTGGTTGTTGTTGGATTGAATCCTATTGGAGATACCATCACCCCCGGGGTTGTTCTTTCTAGCTGGGCTGGGAACGTATCGCTGGCTGGGTAGACTCGGTGATATCGGCGATCGCCCCCGGGCCTCTCTTTCTAGCTGGGCTGGGAGTGTGCTGCTGGCTGGGTGTCCCCGGGTCGCTCTTTCTAGCTGGGTTGGGAGCTGACTGCATGGTAAAATGACTCGCGATATCTACCTCACTCACGGGTCCCTCTTTCTAACTGGGCTGGGAGTGGACTGTTTGGTTGGGTGCCCCCTAGGGTCACTCTTTCTAGCTGGGCTGGGAGTGCGCTGCTGGCTGGGTGGAGTCTGATGGATTATCTTAGTTACTTTGGGCTAGGAGCCTGATTTTCTTCTTTCTCATTCGACTTAGCTTTTCTGTGTACCTGTCGGGCTTATGGGGGTTCGTTCAGGTTTTATTTGAGCGTGTGCTTTCTTTTCATATCCGTTTGACCTCTTTGTGTCTAGATTCTATTCTTTCTTATTGTTTTTACCTTTTTTGCTCAGTCGGCCTATGATGCCTANGCAGAATAGAGAATCCTTCAACCTAATGGACAGATGTCCCTCCAACTGGTCAATCCATTCAAGTCCTAGGTCCTTCGCAGCGGATACTGCTACAATAGTTCTTGAGCATACTTCAACCCAAGTTTAAAACTTGGCTAGTACAAGAGTGAGGTGGCTCATGCAATTTGTCTTTGTACAACAGCAACCTCCTATCTAAATCCATAAAAACAATCAGTGAGAATTTATTTGAGCTGAAACTCATGAACAGAATTCAATGGGCACCTCCCATTTGACATTACTCAGTTATATCTAGAGGTCATAGATATATAGACAGTTAGTTATGCTTCATTTTGGACCTGTGTGTCCTTTGTCAGTGATTTTAGTACTATGACTTACATTTATGCCAAGTGTTTCTTTTACAAGACTTGTCTTTTCAAATGTGTTTATACTAATGTTTCCGCTCATGTCTAGATGTATGCTCATATCTAATGTCATGTTATGGGTACGCCCTCGGGCCTATAATGATACCGAGTGCCAGTTCCGCCCAAGGTCTAAGCTCGAGGTGTGACAAACCTAGAGGACTAGGATGGATTCCACGAGCTAGTGGTTCCACAAGCATGGTTCACAACTCGTGAACCATTCCGTGGGAACCTGGAACTTAAATTTCAATCTGGTTTTCTATGCTACATACTGAATATTCATGGGCATGAAATCCGAGGTGTTACATTTACTTCATAACTTACGGGATATTATGATACAAACAAAGAAACTTATGCTGTGGAAAAGTTGTTATTTCGGTGTCATAGGCATACCTTACATGGAAATCTTGGTTCAATAAGCAAAGTAGAGAAACCTTCAGCCTAATGGATGGATACGCCTCAAACTGGTCAAATCATTTGTGTCCTTCTCAAGGATTAAATTTGTCACCCCTATCATCAATGCAAAACACTGGATTATATGGACTGAAGTTGTGGCAAAAGGAAAAAGGAAAGAAGAATTATATGGAAAGAAACACCAAATTAACTGAAACTAATGTAGTCTCTTCCAAACAGCTTACATTCAAACAGGTACACGATTTCATGGATAGTTGATTGATGCAATTAGGATGCACACACGGCCATGCAAAGACAGAGGATAGACCTGTGTAGCTTCTCATTGAGCACTCTATACACTTTGAATTTTTTTATGCTTCATATGTAGACTTCAGTTGCCCGAAAAGGTTGTTCAGTATCCAAATACTCATAAAAGTGTTCCATAATGAGTCTAGAGCTGAAGATTTTGTTCTTCATATATACAAAATAAAAGTGGTGGTTCCAAAATACTTTACATGATTCTGCCCATGGATTTTGTCTTGATATACCACAAAGATGATTTACCATGACCTTGTACCTAGTAACCTATGAGAAGAATCATAAATTTTCATGATTAAACTTTCTTTTAAGGAAGGTAATGTTGTATTCATCAGCATAAACCTCCGAAAATTGGTTCCCAACAAAAACAAAGATAAAAACAGGTAGATTACAAAGTGCCTATAAATTCTAATGAAAATTTACCTAACGTAGTTGCCTGCCGCTCATGGGATTTGGCTTGATTTACCACATTGACGTTCTAGTATGACCTTGGAACTAGAAACCTAGAGGGAAAATAAAACATAAGTTTCATGATTAAATCATATCACGATATACCATACTTGAAGAATTAGAAGAAGAACAGTTCCATTAAAGTGGACAAGCAGAATGCAGAAAGCATAGGCACAGATGCAATTGATTGATAATTTTTGCATTTTTTAATGTCAAAATAATTGCAGGAAAAAATATTAAATTACATACAAAGCTTTTTTTCTGGAACTCGCGGAAAACAACATTTAAAAAATCTACTCAGAAAGTGAAAGAGAAACAGACACTTACGTCTATCCTGAATTATCCTCCTGCCTAATTCAATATTTGGAATATGGGAAATGTTGGACCACTGGGAGTTTGGGCCACTCAGATTGCTACAACTTTCTTCTAACTTTGGGCAGGCATAAATTTGCAGGTTCAATAATTTGGTGAGGCGTCGCATGACATCTCTGGATGGAAGATGCTCTAGTTTTTTGCAGTTAGATAAACTTAACGTTTCCAAAGAAACAAGGTTGTCGAGCCCATCCGACAAAGCTTCTAACAATGGACAATCTTGTATCCTCATATATTGTAATTTGGGCATGGCATCTGAGAAGTCCACATATCGCAGCCGTTTGCACCTCTTTAGCGTTAATGTTTCAAGAGAAGTAAGGTTGTCAAATCTATGAGGAAGAGCCTCGATTCCGAAATCAGATATATGGATCTCTATTAGGGCAAAGAGTTGCATCAGCTGATAGGGCAGAGAATCCCAGTGCAAGTGTCCCGACACCCCCAATGTACGAAGGGACAACAGCTGCCGAATGCCATTAAAAATCAATTGGAATGCCTCAAAATCCACCATCTCTGAGAAAGGACCAATATGCAATTTCCGTAACCCGGTGAGACGGTGAAGTCCTCCTGCGGCTACACTAATCAATTTGGTACATTCTAATAAACCCAAATATGAAAGTGAAGGCATTTCCCACACATGTAAAGGCAAGGAAACTAAGTTGTTACAGTGCTTGACCATCAAAGATTCTAGAGACAGACAATGCTCTAGCATTCCACTTGGTAAACTGGTCAATTCATCACAATTCCATAACTGAAGACTTTGGAGGGAAGTCAAATAATTCTCTCCACTGGGAACAGGAAAAGAACTGAAATTGGGGCAGTTGTCAATCCTTAAGCTCTTTAAAGAATGGAGATTGTACAAGCTTTGTGGCAATTCACGAAACTCTCTGCAGCCTGAGACCAATAAGTATTGAAGAGAAACGTTGTTGTGGAGCATCTCATCGGGAAGACAAGTGAGCTCCTCCACAAAATAGACACTAAGCTCTACGAGAGATGTCAAGTTGCTGCACAAGTTCAACAATGGCTTTTCACTGTTAACACTATCAATTGATAATTCACGCAGGATTTCAAATTGACTTGGAGTACTTTTTAACAGCCGACACCTTGAAATCGTCAACTTCTCAAGCCTAGGAAACATTCTAACTCCAACTTCATCTCCCTTCCACTCAATAAGACTACGCATAGCCTTCAATACTAGTTCTTTCAATGACGGGAACACTTGGATAATGTTGCTTGATCCAATATTGCTAATCTCAACACCATATAAAGCAGGTCCAATGCATTCCAACTCATCGAATCCTACCAGCTCAAGATGCCGAAGGAATTTCAGTTGGCCAAGGGATGGAATTTCCTTGCACCTTGTGCAACCACTTAGGTTCAACTTGACCAAATTTGGTAGCAACTCTTCACTGAACCATGAAGGAAATTTAGTCCCTAAATAGTCTGCTACTGATAAGGCTTTCAAGTTAGAATGCGGTTGAAGACCATCCAACACATGCTCATCATTGATCTCATGGCCTTCTGATTCATCATGGGACCATAAATATGCCAGCTTGTAGATATTGGGTTTCTCCTGTAAACATGCTGTTCGAGCCTCTTCTTTATTTCTGACTAATTGGAGACTGTCGATCGTCAATGTACCTCTAAGGTTTTCCAAACGACCTAATTCTTCAATTCGACGACCTTTCTCTAAACCTATGTAAAAAAACTGTAGCGTCTGAAGACTGGTCAATTGCCCCATATTAAGTGGCATCTGAAACTGACCATGAATTGCTGATTCGAAATATATGTGTCTCAAACTTATCATATTTGCCATTTCTTCTGGAAGCTTCCTGAGTGAAGAACAGCCACTGACTCTAAATGTTTGCAAATTGTAGAGCTTGCAAATGGAGTTGGGAAGGTCTTCGATCTCAGTGTTGGAGAGATCAAGATATCTCAAGTATATTAGCTTGCTGATTTTGGCTGACAACTCCTCAATGCCTGATCCGGACAAATTTAAAACTCTCAAGAACTGAAAGCTCAATAGCATATCATCAGATATATTGCTTTTCCAGAACAATGTGCACAAACGTCCTGCCTCATTTATCGCATCCATTTGATCACTTTGTGAGTCCCATCCAAAGTATCGAACTTGAGAAAAAATTTCACCTCCAACACTTTTCGTATCAAGTAGTTTAGTTTGTAATGTATCTCCAGCCAAATCATGCACAAGATCATGCATCTTACAGTGTGTAATATTGTTGTGCTCATCTAGCTCAACATCTTGCAGCAAGGAATATTGCAACAAGAGTTGAAAAAACTTGTTCCCTACGTCTTCCATCACAGGGATCTCTTGACTTGGACGAAGAAACTCTTCTGCCATCCAGAGTTGGATTAGTTGGTCCTTTTCAAACTTATAATCTTTTGGAAACATGGCAAAGTAAGCAAAACACTTTTTCAGATGTGGAGATGGTAGATAATCATAGCTGAGTTTTAGGATTTTCTTTAAGCTATTTTCCCCATTATCATCTTCACCTGCAACAAGAATTGCCTGCCATTCATGTTTTTCCTTTCTGCAGAAGAGGCATCCCAAAACACTTGCAGCCAACGGTAGACCTTGACACAGTTCAACTATCTTTTTCTCCATGCTCAGTATTTCCTGCGGAACTTCCCCATCAACAAATGCTCTTTGTTTGAAAATGGACAAACAATGATCATCTGTTAGATTTCCCAACATATGAAGATCTGCGGCAACTATGGATGCCACCTGCTTCATACGAGTAGTCACGAGAATGCAGTTTCCTCTGGATGTATTGATTCCTCTCAAGGTGTCCATGAACTCATGCCACGATGTAGAGTCAACACGCCACAAATCATCCAGGACAAGCAAATACTTTTTTTCTCCCAATGCATCTTGTAGCGTCTTGACTATTATATCTCTGCTTTGGACCTCAACTTTCCTCTTTGTCAATGATTCGAGGATCAGTTCAAGAAAGCTTTTAGTTTCTACCATTTCAGGTAGGCACAACCAAACTCTCTTTTCGAACTGCTGCTTGATGTGTTGGTCATTGAAAATTCTCTTAGCCAGAGTAGTTTTCCCTAAACCCCCCATACCCACTATGGGAATGGTGCACAGAACAGCATCCTTTCTCATGTTCAAAATCTTCTCCTTTATTTCAGCAACATCATTGTCTCTACCAACAACATCCGAAGCAACTACTGTGGAATCCGTTTCTCGGATTAGTGGTATTCTCCGAGAAGGAACCATCAGTGATTGGAGACCGAGATTGTTGGCTGACTGATTGATAGCCCTCAACTCTTCAGTGATCTTTTTTATTTTTCGAGACATTTTGCTCTTAAAAGCAGTATGAGGAAAGAAACAACTGACCTTTCTCATTGGACTGTTTCTGATCTTCACATGTCGTTTGATAGATTCATACCTGAATTCGTCAAACACATATTCAGCATTTTCAGCAGCTTTCTCAAGCCTCTTGAACCATACTTTAACAGCCTCAACTTGTGGTGTTTCAGCATCATGAATGAAAGCTTGGATCGTGGATACATTTTCCATCAGCATTTCCAGATTTTCGTTCAAGTTCCTTACACTTTTGCCCTTCTCAATAGCGAGAGAAAGCAGCTTCTCAATCACAGCTTGAACAGCAGCACCAATTACAATTTCGGCCATTGTTGCGTTTGTTCCTTCACCCAAGTCTTCTCAAAGTTTTGTATAAGTCTTTCTTTTGCTAGTTGTTTATGGTGGTACTAAAGGAAAGACAATACTAATTCATAAAGTACAATAATTCAAACAGTAGAAAAAAAAATGAATGGTTGTCATGACTCCTAAGACAAATATCACTATAAGCAATAAATACTGTCAGGGTTTTGGTAAAAGTTTATAATATCTGCATCAGTTGTGTATTAATTACCATATTTGAAAATTTTTTCATGCTAGGAATAATGCTTACTATTGCTTCCTCATAAATATATAATGCTTACTTAGTTACTATTGTATATTGGTGCAATACTACTAATATCATAAATTTCTAAGTATTAATCCTGGAAAAAGGGATTTAATACAAGTATTAGCATGATTAAAGACACAATTACCATTCAAAACCTCTTTTACAATTTGTCCATCATAATTATGGATGATATTTTTATAAATAAATATTTTATGCAATGCATGTTACTTTTAATATACCAAACTAAACAATACTTAAAAAATAATACATATTTAGTTAATCAAGTACAACTATACAAGTATTATTAATACACTTTATTTAAATTATTTTTATACACTCTACTAAATGATCTCTAACTTTTATAGAAGTCTTTCAAACTTTGTTTGGATTAGTTGATTGTCAATAATAACTGATAAACTATAAGGACCGACAAATATTTGCAAGTACTAAGAAAATAGCGCTATTTGATGTGCTGACAGGCCAGCCACGTAACTTATCCTCCAGTTGAACGAACTTAACCTGCTCCTTTAGCTTAGGGTCATAGGGAGTTAGTGAAAATTACAAAAAAACAGAATTACAAGATTACAATTGAAAATAAAATGAAGAAAATAAATTTCTTCAAGCTGAGGCGTGGATATCTCGCTCTCTTTAAGGAGATTCAAGCCTACTACAGCAAATGTTTTCACCGGTCCAGCAGTAGTCCTCTTGACTTGTCCACTACAGGATACAACAGCCTTCACAAAGTATAATAACTCAACAACTCTAGACAAGAGTTGAGTCCAAAGCTCCACAAAAAAGAACACCTCCCTTCAACTAATAAGAGCTCTCTTTTTGACAAACTTTATGCACTCTATATTTTTTTTATATGTTGTGTGTATCAAACCAAATGAAGACCACCACTATTTATACTAGAAGAAGTCTTCCTAGCAATGAATAGGAAGATAATGGGGTAGTAAATAGTGAAAATAAATAACCTAGAGGTTACATATGTTACAAAAATTAATGAGTGAAATAATGTGAAGGCATCCAATGCCACTAACGTGCAAAAATGAAGAGCTGCACAACCACCATAATTCACAACGTTCACTGGAACGTTTATCACCATGAATAATGGCATTAAAGCCAAATAACAATTGGCATTACTCAGCCACTTAAAGGAACACTGTTTGAGCATCTTCTTTATTTCTGACTAATTGGAGACATTTGATCGTCAATTCACCTCTAAGGTTTTTCAAACGACCTAATTCTTCTATTCGACGACCTTTCTCTAAACCTACGTAGAAAAACTTTAGCGTCTGAAGACTGGTCAATTGCCCCATATTAAGTGGCATCTGAAACTGATCATGAATTGCTGATTGGTAATATACGTGTCTCAAACTTATCATACTTGCCATTTCTTCTGGAAGTTTCCTGAGTAAAAAACAGGCATTGACTCTAAATGTTTGCAAATTGTAGAGCTTGCAAATGGAGTTGGGAAAGTCTT
This sequence comes from Solanum stenotomum, assembly GCF_019186545.1. Classification (NCBI taxonomy): domain Eukaryota; kingdom Viridiplantae; phylum Streptophyta; class Magnoliopsida; order Solanales; family Solanaceae; genus Solanum; species Solanum stenotomum. Next base: position 50,660,814 of record NC_064286.1, read on the forward strand.
CGATCTGAGTGCTGGAGAGATCAAGATATCTCAAGTATATTAGCTTGCTAATTTTGGCTGACAACTCCTCGATGCCTGATCTTGACAAATTTAAAAGTCTCAAGAACTGAAAGCTCAATAGCATATCATCAGATATATTGCTTTTCCAAAACAATGTGCACAAACGTCCTGCCTCATTTATCGTATCCATTTGATCACTTGGTGAGTCCCATCCAAAGTATCGAACTTGAGAAAGATTTTCACCTCCAACACTTTTCGTATCAAATAGTTTAGATTTTAATGTATCTCCAGCCAAATCATGCACAAGATCATGCATCTTACAGTGTGTTATATTGTTGTGCTCATCTAGCTCAACATCTTGCAGCAAGGAATATTGCAACAAAAATTGAAAAAACTTGTTCCCTACGTCTTCCATCACAGGGATCTCTTGACTTGGACAAAGAAACCCTTCTACCATCCAGAGTTGGATTAGTTGGTCCTTTTCAAACTTACTAGTCTCTGGGAACGTGCTTTGCACGTGAATCACATGCTAATTAGTCCAACATCTTAAATTTATATAACTAATGTGGTAATATGTTTGTGATGACCAGAACTAAAATTGAAATGATGGAATATACATAACACAATGGATTGTTTGAACATCTAAATTTAGTTATGTAAATCAATTAGTATACCAAACATTTAACTTCATTTTCTTGTTTCTTTTACATTTTAACAACATTGTCTACATGTGATAAGAGCAATGTCGGATCAAAGTGCAAATAATTCATGTGTAGAAAATCTTGCATTGTTATTTGATTCCTTCTATAGCCGCATAGATATTAAGAAAATTTATCAAATGAAAGTAATATTATCGAACTAATGTAGATATTTGATCAGTATATGTTTTTCTTTGAATGATCATTATCATTTTCATGATGTAAAGCTACAAAAGTAAAGTTAGTTATAATAGAGATAT
>NC_064286.1:50663490-50692323 GCF_019186545.1 Solanum stenotomum
CCTCTTTTGGTTCTAGATGTTCTAAAAAGGTGTTAAAAGATGTTGATGATGGTATTAAAGCTTCATTTAGTACAACTTCCCATCCTTTGGCTGAACTTGAATCCAATGCAAGCTTTTGTTTCATCTATTCTTGTTTAGCTTCTTTATAGTTATGTTCTTTCGCTTTCTCTGCAATAGAATGTTAATTATGATCCGATTGTCTTGCCTTTTGTTGTCTGATGTGGTTTATATGTTCCTGCCTTTGTGTAGTATTTCAGGGTGTGGTAAGTATTTCTCTCTTACCATTTTTTTCTTTATAATTTATTTAGGTGTACATGTTGTAAGTTTTTCTTTATAATTTATTTAGGATAGCTAATCCCGGGATAACTAATCCTGGGATAACTTGTTCCCAACCAAACGACCCTCGGTGTTTCAGTTGTGCTGATCATATTGTCTCCATCTACAATACAACAAAGTGGAAACAGGCTTGATAGTTTTCTGTTTAAAACTAAATAGTTGATCACCTACATTGATATAACAGTAGCAAATGCATATGCTGTTAGAATAGATCATACAAGACTTATATATGTAAACCTTAGATTAATTTGCGCATATGTTGAGATCTCGGTTAGATTAACTTTGTGGCATTGAAGGCTTGTCTTATCTTCAGAAAGCAAAAAGATGTGTTATAATCTTTTGTTACAAACGACATATAATTTAATTAATTGCCGATTGTTGGGCCCATGCTGCGCATGGGCAAGATTATCTAGTAGTGAAAATAAATAACCTAGAGGTTACATATGTTACAAAAATTAATGAGTGAAATAATGTGAAGGCATCCAATGCCACTAACGTGCAAAAATGAAGAGCTGCACAACCACCATAATTCACAACGTTCACTGGAACGTTTATCACCATGAATAATGGCATTAAAGCCAAATAACAATTGGCATTACTCAGCTACTTAAAGGAGAATCAGGTGACCAACAATTAATAGAGGAAGTACTACCTTAGAGGCAACTCCAACGAACAGAATCAATTTGTCAATGTGGCAATGCAAATAAGCATACTTTTATAATATTAAAATGCTCACACTAACAATCCCCCACTCATTTAAATATTAGATGAGAGAGTCCATCAGCTGAAGGAAGATTACTATTCATAATGAAGGTGTGCTCTGCATTGAACCTCCAGAGTCGTAGTGGTCTCAGACTTGAACTATGCCTGCTTAAGGGAAATAAAATATCACTGCTCACACATAATAATCAAGGTGTTGACATGAGCTTTAAAGCCAACACGTTATGGCCATGTGCTATTCCGATTTCATGAGTGCTTTTGAGAATAAGTCAATTCTCATAGGAAGCGACCTACTTCCACACTCACATAGGTGAAATCTGTCGAGAGTACTCATGTAAGCTTAACACTCCACCCATACGGGCTACAGAAATTCATTAAGAGTTTTATCAACTCAACCTTCACAAATCACTACAGGAAACAATGCACTCACATAATAGGGAGAGAATAAAAAAGATAGTGCATTTTTCACAACAAGTCATCATATGATTAGGTTTTTCCTTTGAACCTGTTTATAGGATCTCTAGTCCCCAGGTTGGGTTTTCTCATTTATGACTCAAGGATTTATAGGCTTCAATCCCATCCCTCTCGATGTGCTCCAGACATTTTCTCTCGTTAAGGCCTTAGTAAGAGGATCTAGAAGATTATCACAAGATTTGACATAATCAGCATTAATGTACCATTTGTCAAATACGATCTTACATTACTGTATTTCCTTCTTATAGGTCTGGATTTATCGTTGTAATAACAGTTTTGAACTCTACCAATCACAACAGTGCTATCACAATGAATTAAAATATGAGAAATTGATTTTTCAAAATAAGGTATTTGAAACAACAAATCTCTTAATCAATTTGCTTCCTCACTAGCTGAAGCTAAAGCAATTAGTTCAGCCTCCATGGTAGAGTTAGCAATTATAGTTTGCTTTTTTGATCTCCAACAAACAGCACCACCACCTAAAGAAAAGACATAACCAGTGGTAGAACAGGAATCACCTGATTATAAAATGTTTCAATCTGCATCACAAAAGCCTTCAAGTACAGCAGGATATTTTTTATAAAACAAACCACAATTTTTTATTCCAATTAAATATCTCATAACTCTTGTTATAGCATGCCAATGTTCATTACCTGACTTGCTTGTAAACCTGCCAAGTACTCCTACTGCATATGCAATATCAGGCCTAGTGCAATCAGTCACATATCTCAAACTTCCGATTATGCTAGCATATTCCTTTTGATTTACTACATCATTTTCACTTTCAACAGGAAATAAGTGAACACTTGAATCAAAAGGAGTAGCAACATGCTTGTAATCATGAAAGTTATATTTTTTCAAAATTTTCTCAACATAATGGGACTGGTCAAGGAAAATTCCCTCACATGTTCTTGTTATTTTTATTCCAAGAATAAAATTTGCCTGATCACCAAGATCTTTCATATCAAAATGGCTTCTAAGAACATTGTTGACACCCAATTTTGACCCTCCCCAATAATAATTGATTTCTGAGCTTCTTAATATTCAAGCGATTTAAAATAATTAGCTATGTCAAATTCAAATAGTTTCAAGGTTAGTGTAAATAATTTCAATCGATTTTTATAGTATTTGAATAATAAATATATTTCATATAATTATATAAGTAATTAGTGTATCTTATAAATGTTTGAAAATCATAACAAAAGATTTTTGCTTCGTTAAAATAAATATTTTATTAATTTAGTTTTAGTTTGAAGTATAGCTTTAATTTTGAATTAATTAGTTTATTGAAAATCAATTAGTTTATAATTAAGTTAATTATTTTATCTCATTAAGATTAAAAGCTCATAAATTAATTATGTTAATTTGTCCTATTTGAATTCTAGCCGAATCTTCTAAAATTAATTCATTGGCTACCTTTTTAATCCGCTTGGCTAAATTGTTAATTAGTTCCTATTACTCCTATTTTAGCCAAAATCTATCCTTTTATTCAAACTCATTTTTAAGACCAAAATTTGAGCCACTTTGTAGCAGCCCAATACAATTTTCCAGCAAACCCAACCCACATTACAATACTGTAACGACCCGCTAGGTCGTTTTGAAAACTATAACTATTTTGACTCTTCTCGTAAAAAAAAATATATTATAAATGAAAATTTTGAACTATTTATTTAATTACTATTATCTGATTGATAGTTAATGGGTCAACTCTCTCTAAAACTTATTAATGATTTATACCATTAGGTCACATATGTGATAATAGGTTAGTGGGGTTTTCACGGTTAATACACTCTTATTTTAGAAAAGAAAAGAGGTGGAGGCGGAAACTTACCATAGGCGACCAGCGAGAGGAAAAAAAAACAATAATCATTGCTCAGGTGAAAACAAGCAATTTTCACTCTTTTCAATTCTACATATTGTAGTATATTGTCAGAGTGCTTTGGATTGTTGTTATTATTATATTGTTATATTGATGGTTGATATCAAAGTGGAAAAAAAAAACATTTGCATCTGTTCAAAGTCCTTATAAAGGAATGAAAACTTCTTTTTTTTAAGAAAATTAATTTGTATCAACCTAAAGGAGGCATTTAATGCCCATTAATGGTTCATCATTCTAAGGGTGGGCATTTGATCGATGGTTAAGAATTATTTTCATGAAAAACATGTAGTCGGAAGCTGCCAGGTAAAACAAAATATAATTTAAGTTGATATTGTCGTGTGTGTATGTGTTGACGGGTTAGAAATATGTAGAAGTTATTGTTGCCACCAACGAATCAGTGCCAGAAAGATTTCGGGATTTATCATTAATGGGTATGGATTTGTATGATGGTTTTTTTTGGTATGAAAAGTTAGTTGTAAATTAGGAGTTGGTTAAGAGATATGAGTGAGTTTGTGGGTCTAGGATAGATATATAATAATATGGGTGTGAACTGCGTGCTTATAAATATTGCATAATTGGTAGATTGGGAACGTTTCGAAGCTTTGCGAAAAGGGAAGGAAAAATCTTGAGGATTCGTGGCACATGTTCGGCATTCAAGGTATGTTAAGACTTTTAGACTTCATTGAAGGACATTTTCCTAATTGAAGATTTAAAATCGGAATAGATAATGGTAAGGGCGAAAGATGGGGGTCTCGTGCCAATGGTGTGACGGGCATTAGTACGAGTACCAGTGTTATAAAGGGAAAGTTTATTACTATAGAATGCGGATTTAATCCGAGAATGCCAAAGCATATGGGCATTAGCTGATATATTATTGACTGATTATTTTGTGTGATTGTGTTCTTATTTGAACTCGTATACTTGTGATGGTTGAGGTGGTTATGTATTATGCTGATATTTGATTGATTGAGATGCATCATCATCCCCTTTATTTGAGATTATATTGTGCACGTGTATTGACATGAGATTGAGTATAAGTTGGGCACGTGGAGATCGTCCGTGCTGGGGATGATGAGATGTTAAGATTATATTTTGGGCACGTGGAGATCGTCCGTGCAGAAATTGTTTGATTTTATGATAGTGCGTTGAGATTGTCCGCACAGACACGTGGAGATCGTCCGTGTCGATATATGGACCTCACGAGTCCCCCATGGGTCATGAACTCTCGATGTATTTCTGAGGAGTATCATGTATATACGGTTGAGAGAGTACTTGGCATTTTGAGGCATATCATTTCATGGTGTCACATTGCACTGCATCTCATTACATCATTTATTATTGTTGATTACGTGCTTTATTGGTGGTTGTAATTATGTGAAGTTGATTATCCTTATTTTGGTGAAACTCGACTGGTAAGCGTACTATAGGCTTGTATAAGTAAAAGACTTATTTTTGTATTATTTAAACTCCTGTCACTACTTCTTCGTTGTCGGTCTATGAGATATACTGGGTACACGTGGTTTCGTACTCATACTACACTTGTTGCACTCTTTTGTGGTGCAAATTCGATTCCGAGTACGAGCACATCTCGTGGAGCTTTTTGAGTCCGAGCTTGGAGTATCTTGGAGTTGTGGTGAGCTGTTTGGCTGTTCCGTGGCCCACACCTCTTTCTACCTTTTATTTATTATGTAATTTTAGTACTCAGACAAAATATTCCTTATGTTTGGATTTGTCATTTAGTTTTAGACTTGCATCATATTTAGAGGCTCTTGTACTTATGACACAAATTCTTGGGTAGTATTTTAGCTTTCCACATTTCATATTTATAAAGAACTTAGTGTTAGAAATTTTACTCGTCGTTTACCTTTTTACCTCATTAGTTAATTATGCTTGGTAAATCTGTTGGGTTTGGCTTACCTATTGGTTAGGAACATAGGTGCCATCACGACTTGTGAAATTGGGTCGTGACAAATACCCATCATCCACAACAACCTAATTTTATACCAAAAACCCACCCAAAAATACAACCTACATCAGCAAACATTCATACATACAACATACGTACAGCAGTAACCGAATGACCCCACCCCTGTGTTTTCCGTTTTTCTCCGCGTGAACCAGAAAGCAGCAGGACGTGTTTTCTTCTCCCTCACGCGTCAACAAACATCAGTTCCCACACCTTTCTCTGCAACAGCCGCCCACCTTAATCCTGTCATCCAAATTTCGTGGGATTTGGGTTGATTTCTTGTACAAACGAGCAACTCTTTGGTTCTTGAAATTTTATTTTTTTTTGAATTGAGGATATATTGAGTGGGAGAATTCCTATTCTATCCTTTCCCCTTGAGAATCCGAGCCCTAATTCCCCCATCTATATAATACCCCTTCTTATTCATTGTTTAGGGTGAGAAAATTTTTCTTGAACAATTGACTTTTACGCTTGAGAAATTTTGAATACATTTTTAGTTCTAGGTTCTAAAAGGGTCTTTGGCTAAAATTGGTTTGGATATTTTGATTTTATTGCTCGAGGTTTGAAGTCGGTGTTGAAGTTGTTCTTAGGCTCGTATTGGTCTCAGTTCGCTGCCCGAAAAGAGGTAAATCCTTTCTTCGCTTCATTTAAATCCAGTTCTTCTATGTTATTCTGTCTATGATGTGTTATTGGTTGTGTCTTGTGTTCCGTTTATGCGTTAACTTCGATTTTGGTCTCTATATGTTAGGATTTGATTAATGAGTTTTAGCTAGTAACATTCCTTTCATTTTTCTTTTCTTTCAGTTCATTTCATTTCAGCGTTATATGAACTCTTTAGTGTATTGTTAATACCTTCTTGTGATCATCATGTTTGTCTCGTGTATTTAGCCTACATCTTAATGATTTTGATTCTGAGTTTGTTCCCGTTTAAATTCTTATGTATCCTCTGATTTGCCCTAGTTATAATATTGAGCTTTCTGAATATGTTTAATTTCTCGCCCCTTTCCCTTGGAATTGTTGTTTAGTTCCAGTATAGCTCATATGTTGATAAAATATTGTTGCCTTAATAATTTTTTACCATGAATCTACATTTGGATGTGATATGGCCCAAGTTAATGTGTATTGCTACTTGTTTTCCACCAAATGGTTTGTTACTACATTTAGTAATACAACATAAGCTCTTGCTTCGGTCATATTATATGTAGACCCGTCTTTAACTTATAATGTCTGGACACTAGTGTAGTCCTGAGTATCTTTGTTTATGATTTTAACACATTCCGGTGTCAACTTCTAGACGCATTCGTGTGTAGTTCGGCAAACTCACCTTGATTCATGTCATCTCGATTTAAGCTCAGTCGGTGTTTGTCTGGTCGAGTCCTATTTCAAATGTCTATCGTTTGAATACTATATCACTATGCCTCTGTTTCCTATTTACTTCTTCCCTTAAATCTCATGTGCAATGTCTTATTAATTTGCATCTCGCGTAACTTGTGTATCTTGTTATTGATTTTCCCAAATGCCGACAAACTGGTTTGAATCATTTCTCTTAATATATCACATTTGTTGCGTATCTTTATGTTATGAAGCTTTAGGATCATTTGAATGCTAGAAATTGTATTGTTACTTTTTTAGATAGGTATTAGCAAAGTGCATCTAATTCCTTACCTCATGAGATATAATGCAACCACTTTCATACTTTATCAAAATTGTTTGGCCTTATCCTTATGGGCTAACAGTAGCTTTAAAAATTGTTCAAGTGTATTCAATTCTATTCTTCTCTTAATCTTGTTGAATCATAAATGCTAAATCATAAAAATAGCTTGTTATATGTATTCATTTGAGTGCTAATGGAGTAATGTGATTTTTTAATCTATTGGGAAGTATGCTGATAGATCTGGGGGTTTAAATGTGTTTAGTTGATTAATTAAATGATACTAATTTGTTCACTTCTCCTTTTTCTTGTATGTAATATTATTCGAGTCCATTTTGGACTCCATCCATGCATTTCGTTGAGTTGAGATCTTTATCGAGTTGGCCACATCCTGTTCAAGTTGCTGGAAAGTTAAATTACAGGTCTCAAAAAAGTCAAAAATGGGTCGTATACAAGATGTATACAGCTGTATACACTGATATACAGGTCGAAAATGTGGGAATACAGGACTGAGGCGAGATACAGGTGTTCGAAAGCAAGAGATACATGAAAAGAGTTGATATATATGCTCATATACACTAATATACATCAGGTGTATACAAAAACAGGGGTTTAGGATTAAACCCCAAAAATTTCAGCGGATTTGGCCTTCTCTCTTACTCTTTAATTATTTAATTGTGATTATTTATTGTTTGTTGTTTAACTCTAACTTTATAATTTTTAATTAACTTAGTTAGATTCCCCAAAAGATCAGTTATTTTCTTTGTGTCGGTTTAACTTTAATACATTTCATGTTTTTGTGTTCATTTATCTTATTAATCGAGTATATTGATCAAAACTTTATATCTTTAATTAAGTTAAACCTTTGGTTCTTAAAAGAGACGTTCTTTAATGCTTTTCACTTAATCACATTTTATTCATTTTAAAATTGTTTTAAGTTAAAGTATATTTCTCAAATAAACTTTAAAAATGTTAGTCAAAACCTTTTCAATTAATAAAAAATATATATATACTTACTTAGTCATTTGCTCAAAAAGGTTAGTCAATTAATTTATAATGATGTTCATGCTTTAATTTATTAAATTGGTTTAAATTATTATCTTAAAATGAATTAAATAAATTTAGTTTTATTAATCAAATGTTTCATTTTGGATCTCTTTCTCTAAAAAATAAAAAATAAAATAAAATGTGTCATTTATTTAACTATTTTTCTCAAAGTTAACCAAATATTGTAAATTATTATTCTTATGTTAAATCATTTTTTTTCTAACAAATAGTTAAAAAATATTTTAGTCAAATCGCAGGTCAACCACATGTTAGCGGGCACTTCGAATGCTTAAACCCTTCTCGAAGTGTAAATTGAACCCCGAACCCTCTTTGGTATTTTCAAATGATTTTTCTGTTTAAATTTTTGAAATTATAAGTTTTCTTAATTTTTTTAAAAAATTAAGTGGCGACTCTTTTCTAAGTATTTTTCTCAAACTGTTTGATACTTAGGACATTTCAAAAAGTGATTTTTCTAAAGATAGGAAAATTATGACACAACAAACATTTTTAGCTTCATCAAAAACATTCATGTTAGAGCCAAAGATCAATAAATCATCAACATTTAGGTAAATAATCATATGTGAATTATTCCAAGACTTGTGGTATATGCACTTATCACACTCATTTGTTTTAAAATCACTTTCAATCATGCAGGAATCAAACTTTTCATGCCATTGCTTTGATGCCTGTTTCAAGCCATGTAGGGATTTAGTAAGTTTACACACTTTTCTTTCTTGACCTGCTTCAACAAAAAGACTTGGGTTGTTCCATATAAATTTCCTCATTTAGGTCTCCATTTTAAAAAAACAGTTTTTACATTCATTTGATGATTTTGCAAATCAAAAATTGCAGTCATAGCAATTAAAAGTCTTATGGATGTAATTCTTGTTGCCGGAGAAAAAGTATCAAAAAATTCTAGACCTTCTAGTAGTTTAAAACCTTTTGCAACTAGTCTAGCTTTATATTTTTCGATAGACCCATCCGGTTTCAACTTTTTTCGTAAGACCCATTTGCAACCAATTGTTTTACAACCTGGTGGTAAATCAACTAACTTCCAAGTTTTATTAGAAATTTGTGATTTCATTTCATCATTTACAGCCTCTTTCCAAAAAATGGAGTCATGTGAAGATAAAGTTTCTTTCAAAGTGAGAGGGTCATCTCCAACATTAAACACATAAAAATCAGGACCAAAATCATTTTCTACTCTAGCTCTTTTACTTCTTGTTAACTCAAAATCATTAACTTCATTATTTTTCGAAGTAGAAGTAGAAGAACTAGGTAGTGACAAAATATTTTGTTCAATCCTTTGACCCCCACTATTTTTAGAATCAAAAGAAAATTTATTCTCATGAAAAATAGCATCACCCGATTCTATTATATTATTATCTTCAAGATTAAAAAATCTATAGGCTGTACTATTTGAAGCATAACCAAGAAAAGCACAAGTAGTAACTTTCTTACCCAATTTTGTAATCTTGGGATCCATTAGCCTCACAAAGGCTAGATAACCCCAAACTCTTAGATATCCCAAACTTGGCTTATAACCTTTCCACAATTCAAAAGGTGTTAATTTAGACTTTTTATGAGGCACACGATTCAACACATAACAAACAGTTAAAATAGCTTCACCCCAAAAATTTAAAGGTGTATGTGACTCAATTAGCATGGCATTAGTCAACTCAACCAAAATTCTATTTTTCCTTTCCGCTACACCATTAGATGAAGGAGAATAAGGAGGAGTAGTTTCATGAATTATTCTCAATGATCTAACAAAAGAATTAAACTCATTTGCTTCATATTCACTGCCTCTATCACTTCTAATTCTTTTTATTTTTCTTCCAAACTGATTTTCAACCTCATGGAGATAAGTTGTAAAATTTTCAAAAGCATCACTTTTATTTTTCATCAAGTAAACATATGTAAACTTAGAAAAATCATCAATGAAAGTGATAAAATACCTATTACCTCCACGAGTTAAAATTCCACCAAGTTCACAAATATCAGTAAGAACTAATTCTAACAAATCAATTTTTCTTTCAACTTGTAAATCATGAGGCCTATGGTGATTTTGGCTTTACTACAAGCCTCACACTTTTCAAAATTCTTTTTAATCATTGGGATTAAACTTAAACTACTCATGATTCCAACATAACGATCATTAATATGACACAAACGAGCATGCCAAAAATTGGTAGAAGAAAGCATATAAACAGAAGTAGAAACTTTATTCATTTCAACATTCAGTTCAAACATCTCATCACAAACATACCCCTTCCCCACAAAAATACCCTTCTTCACTATTACATATTGATCAGATTCAATAATTTGTTTAAAGCCTGTTTTATTAAGAATAAAACTAGACATCAATTCTTTTCTCATGGAAGTATAAAGTACGTCTTTCAAAGTTAATACCCTTCCAGAGGTAAAACACAATTCGACATCTCCCGTTCCAAGCACTTGAGTAGTATGTGAATCACCAAGCATGATGGTTTTGGGCTTCTCAAAATGAGTATATTTTTTAAACCAGTCTTTGTCATAACAGACATGACAGTTTGCACCAGAATCAGCCCACCATCCATCAACACTCTCAACCATGTTATATCGGTAATCACCGCCACAAAAGATTCTTCGGTAACGTTTGTCTAAGGGTTAGGACCACGTTTCCAAAATTTGCAAAATGGAGCAATATGTCCACTCTTGCCACAAAGAAAGCATGGCCCCTTATCTTGAACTTATTGATTTTGTGCTTGGTTATTTTCACCATTATTTTTCTTGGGAGATCTACCATTATTTTTCTTGAATTTTTTTCTTCTTAGGCTTCAAAGAAGTATTTTTGTGATATTCAGGAGTAGCATTATTTGAAGTAATTAAATTTACCTCGTTGTGACGTTGCTCTCTTCTATTTGTAAAAGTGCATCTTGGCCCCTTGCCTCTTCTTCCATGCGGATTTTCATTGTCAAGGTTTCAAGAGCGGTTTTCTTTTGTTTGTGGCGCATAGTTTTTTGAAATTTCTTCCAAGAAGGTGGAAGTTTATCTACTATGCCACAAACAATAAGGTTATCTCCAATTTTAACCTCCTCGGATCTAAGCTCTCCAACAATCATTATAAAGTCTTGAGCTTGGTCTATCATTGATTTATTGTCCACCATTTGAAAACGAAAAAATCTACTAGCCGCATATTTTTTCGCTCCCGCCTTTTCGGTATCATACTTACTCTGCAATGCTTTCCAAATTTTCTTTGCACTAGAGTAAGTTTTATCATAATAATCATAAAAATTATCAGATAGACAATTGGGAAGATAATACCGACACTTATAAGAATCACCATCGTACTTTTCCACTTTCTCATGATGAGAAATAAGTTCATCATCATCCATGAAGGAATCATCAACTTTATTAGGATTCTTATCAGTTAGCACATAAGAAACATTGAGAAGACTTAAGTAGAAAAGTACTTTACCCTTCCATCTCTTGAAATGGTTACCACTGAACCGAAATGGCTTGGTAAGGTCTCCCATCTTGATATCCGCAGTTTTTTCAATTGTAGCCATGCTGAATCTCCTTAAAATTGTTAGAGAAAAATTACAAAATAATAGAATTACAAGATAATAATTGAAAATAAAATGAAGAAAATAAATATATTTAGGCTGATGCGCGGATATCTCGCTCTCTTTAAGGAGATTCAAGCCCACTACAGCAAATGTTTTCACCGGTCCAGCAATAGTCCTCTTGACTTGTCCACTCCAGGATACAACAGCCTTCACAAAGTATAACTCAACAACTCTGGACAAGAGTTGAGTCCAAAGCTCCACAAAAAAGAACACCTTCCTTCAACTAATAAGAACTCTCTTTTTGACAAATTTTATGCACTCTATATTTTTCTTATATGTTGTGTGTATCAAACCAAATGAAGACCACCACTATTTATACTAGAAGAAGTCTTCCTAGCAATGAATAGAAAGATAATGGGGTAGTAAATAGTGAAAATAAATAGCCTAGAGGTTACATATGTTACAAAGATTAATGAGTGAAATAATGTGAAGGCATCCAATGCCACTAACGTGCAAAAATGAAGAGCTGCACAACCACCATAATTCACAACGTTCACTGGAACGTTTATCACCATGAATAATGGCATTTAAGCCAAATAACAATTGGCATTACTCCGCCACTTAAAAGGAGAATCATGTGACCAACAATCAATAGAGGAAGTACTACCTTAGAGGCAACTCCAACGGACAGAATCAATTTGTCAATGTGGCAATGCAAATAAGCATACTTTTATATTATTAAAATGCTCAATACACTAACATAGGGTTTACTTGCTTCGCACGAACGGCAGAATCATGAGCTCCATCACTCGACTCTAACCCAAATTAAAAACACTCGGGTATAGGATGTCAATCCTTCACTCCAGAAGGGTAGGTTCTATACCGACAAGACATTCTATCCCAGAATCCGCTCATTTCACACCAACTAAAGTGGAACTTAATCACCAAGGTAGAGTTATATAAAGCCCTTATGTAACTAAACAAAGTGGAAAACCTTTCATCGTGCCATACGATTCTTTCGCGAAACGCTCTTTCCACTCCTTCCCCTGCAGGCAAGGGGATGTGTGAAGTTTTTATCTTAATGAATCAAAGCTCTTTATAAAATGCTACTTTTCTTTCTGCAACATGTAAGAGCACTTTTTCTTATCATACACCCTTATGAATAAAACAAAATAGACTCCTAAACTGGCCACCCTCCTTTGTTTCTTCAAAGACAGAGGTACACATCACAAGAAAAAACTTCAAAAACAGAAAGAGAAAGAAGTAAGTCAAAAAATAGGAAATGTAGCTAGATGGCTACCGATTAGCAGCAAAGTACGCTTCTAGTTTTTTTTGGCACAACAAAACAAGGTAGCAATACGGGAGAAGGTGGTCCAGTAATCTTCTCCAGCATGGTGGCCATAGTAAGATAGAGTGGTGAAACTAGGTTCCGAATAAAAACAGAGCAAGCGGGAAATAGAAGTATTAAACATCAATCAACACTTATATATTTGATTAAAAAAAAAAAGGTCATAAGTTGTTTGTTTTGTTAAAATTACTGAAATACTCTTAATTTTTTTTTTTATAAAACTTACAAATTTAAAATCATCTTTTAAAGAAAATGAGAAACGACAATGAATATGGAATGAACAAAAGTTTAGGTACCGAAAAAAGAAATTCAAGGGGTTATATTTTTAATGGGTTTGATTTTTAGTGGACCTGATTTAGTGGCGTGAACCTCTAATTAAAGGTCACGAGGTAAAGCTGGTTTTACAAGGAAAAATTATATAAAATAGCAAATTATTAATTTAAATTAAATGTTATAATTACAGTTTCATTTAATTGTAATCCGTAGTAAACACTTGTCATTCGCCTCTTTCTCCAAAGAATCTCATTCGTCACTCTCCCTCGCCTCTCTCACTTTATACAGACACAAATGTATAAATTGCATTTGTGTTTATATAAAGCAAGAAAAAACTGTATATACAAATACAAATACAAATATATATATTTTCGTCCTATACACTTATAATTATACAAATACAGATCTTCCACTACCAGTTCTCTTTTGTCTTTCTCTCTTTCTCGCTTTATACAAACACAAATTATACAAATTACAATGTATAATTTGTGTTGTATAAAGTGAGAGAGAGAGATTTGATATACAAATATTTTATTTCGATTCAATCGCATACAAATTCAAATTTTATGCAGATATACAAACACAATCATTGATACATATACATAGTAGTTACATATATACAATTATCTAACCGATATACATATACAATCGCTGCGCTTTTATACAAGCGAGAGGCTTGCCAGCGATTTATACAAATCTGATGCTCCATAGTAAACATAAAGTTTGTTATGGAGCGCAATTATGCAAACTATAGCTTTAGCATACAAATATGATTTTTATATTTGTTAAACCTAAAATTTACTCTTTTATAAAACTACCATTAAAAAGCAACAACATAAAAATGAGCAAGTTTTGTAACGATAATGATATCAATGGGTCAAACATTTAGGGTCATGTTTGGAAAGTTAATAGGTGATTGAAATTGGTATAATTATTAGGGTAGTAATTACCAACCTAGTAATTACATAACCTAATAATTGTGCTGACTTGTTTGCTTGTCACAGTGTAATTACAAGTGTATTGTTTGGTTGCACAAGTGTAATCATAATATTATATTAAATTTAAAAAATAAAAATAAATTATATGAAATTAAAAATTTATATTATAAATGATATTAAATTGAATATTTAGATATACATTGTCTTTTCAAAATATATTAATTAATAAATATATATATATCCTTGACTAATATTATAAAAAAAATTAAATTTTATTTTTCAATTTAGTATATTTTAATTATACTAATCATAAAAACTAAAAGTACATAATTTCTATGAACATCATGAAATGCATGTTTGACAAAAAGGATTAATACTATAAATATAATGTCATAAAATTATAAAACATTTGACAAAAAAGATAATTTATTAAGTCTAACTTAAAAAAATAGCTTGCAATGTAAAATATCGAGTCAATACTCATACAACAAATGAAATTGAAAATATAACATAAGTTCTAAATTCTAAACAAAATATTTAACATAATACTCTTATGTCAAATTTCAACATAACATACATAAATATGATTTAAATGAAAAGGAGAACGTAAGTTCATAACTTTATTCAACAATAAAATCTACTTTAATTTTAAAATTATAATACTAACTTAAAATTATACTAATATTTTTTTAGATAATACGTAACAATTGCATGGAATCAAATATTTTCTATGGAAAAAGTTTTCCTAAAAAATGTTGTCTTGGAAAACACGTGAATTTACTTATTTTCTCATGTTTGGTTGGTGAGTAGAAAATATTTTCTAGGAAAAATACTTTTTCATGTTTGGTTGGTGAACGAAAAATTTCAGAAACTATCTTTTATTTTTAGCTTGAGACTAAAAATAATTCTTTAGGAAAATAATTTTTTATTCGAAAATCTACCCCGATAATTGATCTAGGACCCGACCCTGACACCCAAACTAGGACAAGATTCCAATGACCGTTCCAAAATCCGACCTTGAGATTTGACCCAGGAAACTTTTTTTCAAAAATAAAATTTAAAAAATTGAAATATTTTTCAAAAACAATTTTTTTGATGGGGCTGGCGGGGGGAGGGGGGTTGACGTAAAAAATGATTTTTTAAAAAATTTGAAATACTTCTCAAAAATATATTTTTTATTTTTTTTTTGACAGGAATGGCTTGGGTGGGGGTGGCGGGAGCTAGGGGTAAGGGTGGCTTAAAAAATGAAAAATTTTAAAATTTGAAATATTTTAATTTAATTTTTTGAATGGGAAGGGTCGGGTACGGGGTATGTGTAGGGTGAGAAAAATTAATTAAAGAATGAAGTAGAGTTTTGAAAAATGTTTTCCTTAATTTTGGAAGGGAAAACATTTTTCTTAAATTTGAGGAAAATGAGTTGATTTGGGAAATATTTTCCAAACATTTAAGCTAACCAAATTGGAGAGTGTGATTACATCTTGTTAATTACACTCAATTACTTGCTGACCAGATAATTACATGATCAACCAAACATGACATACACTACACTCAATTACACCAAAGTCAATTATCAAGGTGGCCATCCAAGTAGGACTTAAGGAATGACATAAATACATCATTTTTAATAGTTCAGTATCAACTTCTCTTTTCTCTCTTTGCTTTTACTCTCTTACTCAACATTATTGCCAATGGTGGTCCTCCTTGTTGTACCAATTGATAAGTAAATTTAATCCAAAAATCTAAACCCACATAATTTTTGCCTGAAACATATTGGATAATATCTCCAAATTTTATTTCCGGAGAATTGCATCGTTCGTTTTAATTTGCACAATCCATATGATGTGGAGAGCTTTGCACTCAATGTTAGAGCATCATTTTTGGAATGAAAAGAAAAATAGTTTTAGAATTCTTTTCTAATTCAATATGTCGACAAAAACGTAAATATGCATTCATTAGTTAAGCAAAGAGGATATATATGCAATATTTTTTTAAAATTAATGATATATTTAGGGGTGTCAAAAATGAACCCAAACATAGGTAACCCACCAATTCGCCTAGAATTTTAAGGGTTGGGCTCAAGATAATTTGAATTGGGTTCAATCTCAATCCATTTTAAGAGAATCCTCAATTGAACCCAATTCAATCTTCAATTTCAACTCGTTTTAAAACTCTTTACTAAGATATGTTCCTATATTAAAGGTATGAATTATTATCTATTTAACATCTTTTAGGATTTATCTATCCATTTGTTACTTTTTTTAAAAAAATATCTTGAGCTGAAATTCGAATTGTGATTATAAAAGTTAAATATCACTATGTTAAAATTATCGAGATTAATCGGGTCAAGACCCAATCCGTTATTTAGCCCATTTGAACCCAATCCATTTGAGCCCAAAGTAAACTTGGGCGGGTCAAGACCCAACTCAATTTCTATTTCAACCCATTTTAATATCTCCAATTTCAACCCAACCCATTTGACACCCCTAGATATATTCATTCTAAATCGCAAAGTTGAGGATCCCTTTTTTCGTTTTTTAAGCCTTTTTATTGTTTGTTGTATATAAAAAAATTGAAATTCGGATCGCACACGACAAGCAACCCAAGATCTCCAAGTAAGGGTGAAGTAGTTCCACCACTACACAACAACTCATACGGTGCCTTTGAATCATTGTTAAAGTATGAGAAGATGACATATTTCTTTAGCAGAAATACTTAAAATTGGGTTTATGTGTTGGTTTATATTTATTTATTTATGGAAAAATTACCGAAATACACGTCTTATGTTTCCCTTATTTCCAATATTCCCTTCTATTTCAAAACCTCTAAAATCCCTTATTTCTCTCCTAATTATAAATCATTTTATAATGTATCCAAGCTAGTTTTTAATGTATCTGAGCTACATATTATGTATCCGATTTATTTTATAATGTATTCGAGCTAGTTTTTAATGTATCCGCGATACATATTATGTATTCGGTTTGTTTGACTTTTTCAGGGATTAATGTAATTACAAACTAAATAGGGATAGATTGTAATTAGGGGTGTACATGGCTGGGTTGGTTCGGGTTTTTTAAATATCAAATCAAACCATTTGTGTCAGATTTTTAATTTTATAAACCAAACCAAAGCAATAAAACTCGGGTTTTTTTGGGTTTTTCCGGATTTTTCCGATAAAATATTCATACAAATATATAATTTACTTGTACTTCAAATATTTGTTTAGTTCTACCAAAATACAACCATCTAAGGTGTTTTTAAAAAAAACACAAATATGATATGATTAATAACACTAAAATATTCAACAAAAATAATAATAATGAAATCGCGTAAAACAAATATTGCAAATTAACAAGTCATAAGTAAAATGATCATAATTTAAAAGTACTAAATCATGCTAATTCAATAAGTATTAGTTACATGACTAAATATTAAAGGAAATTAAAATTAGATTGTGTATTTTAATTGTCTAAACCAATGTAAAACTAAAGAACAAATATTCAATATTATTGTCATTCTTAGTATTGAATTGATTTTCTTTTAGCATTAGTATTAATTTGATTTTGATTTAAGCTTTATTATAATTACCAACATATGTGGACTATACTTTATTGGACTATTCAGAAATCTAAATTTCAAATTAGAAATAATATATTAAAAAGATAAAAAACTATGAAAAGTATAAGAAATATTTAAAAATTATATCAAAGTAAATATTTTTAAGCATAAAATTAAATTTTAAAATTATATATATAATATCGGGTTAGTTTGGTCTCGGGTTGATTTTTTTTAGTTAAAACCAAACCAACCCAAATATAGTTGGGTTTTTTTTTCAATACCAAACCAAGTCAAACCAAACCACTAGTCGGGTTTTTTTTTTGGTTTGACTCGATTTGCGGTTTGGTTCGGTTTTCGATTCGATTTTGTACGCCCCTAATTGTAATTTCATATTAAAACTATATGATTCCTAATATACATTTATTATTGGGCTTAAAGTATTATGGAGAGGCCCAATAACTGAACGTCAGACAAGCCCACGAAGCCCTGTACATCTTTTGGGCCTTTTAACCTCTATTTCTTATAAAACGGTAGGTCATTAGGGTTTCAATTTCATTGAGATACTGTAAAGGAGGGCGGCGCGCTACAGCATCAACCATGGTTCTCAAGTAAGATTTCTCCCGTTTATCTTTCGCATTTATCTCTATTTTATTACCTTTATGCATCCAATTATTTATTTCTGTAGTACTCGTTGAGAAAATTTGGTAATTTATCCATAAATGGTATCTACAATTCATATATTTAGCTCACGGAGAAGAATCAATGGTGGAACCCTGCAAAAACCCATATTTAGATTCATAATATAGATGAGAATGTGTAATTCCGGAGATACTCACGGTGGAGCTCCCTTAAAATTAATGTTGTTTCACTATGTATGTCTAGTATGGCACGCGAGAACCATGAGGTCTCATGTTCAAATCTGGCACAGACAAACACACTAGTATGGAGCTCAAGAAATCATTTTTTGGATCATTTTCTTGTGTATGCGTAAAAATAGCTTACATTTCTAAATCATACAAGGATTACTGTTAACTATAAGGATAGCTATGTGATGGTGTGCTTTTCAGTATTATAGGATTTGTAACAACGTCTAAATTATGATTTGAGCTAGTAATATGCATAAGATTGGAGATAATTGTAATCTTGACTTTAGGATTATATTTTGCTGGCGTGATCATTTTCACGATTCAAGAACACCCTAAATTTTCATAGTGAACACTAACTCTAATTCATAGTTAGATTTGATGAAGTTGGAGTTTGCGCACAGGTGATGTGGTCTTCTAATTCTATGTTCAAGTTGAACCACACTTCTAGCATAGTTTACTTCTAGAGTGATCTTCCATGGTTTTTGCGGGTTATATTTTCTTTTGAAAATCTGGTCTGTTGTGGTCTTTGCTTAGAGTAAGGGGAATTGGTAGGGAAGTGCTCCATGCAGAGGGTCTGACCTTGTAACTAGATTAAAATCATATTAAGCGGTATTGGTGATATCCATCTTTTCACTGCTCCATAGTTATGTGCGTTGTCGCACTGGTTGATTTCAAACCACATTAGTTCTTTTTAAGTACACCTGGCTACTAAAACTGTAGCCACCATTAGATGTGAACTGCCTTGCTGGCGGACAGCGGTTGGCAGTTATTTTCTTGGTCATCTGCAATGTTTCAACTAGGCACTACATAAAAATAGTGATGTTAACTCAATTCAATGTTCAACTTAATCTTACATGAAATCTTGTGTTATTTCAGACTGGGATTTTCTTGAGCTTGCTCAATTCCTGTAGTTTAGATTTTTCCCTGGTAATTCCACAGCCATAAATTCAAAGTGATGATTCATTGTTGTCTTGCATCAATTTCAGGACAGAACTTTGCCGTTTCAGTGGTGCCAAGATTTACCCTGGGAGAGGGATCAGATTTATCCGTTCAGATTCTCAGGTATTCTTTCAATAGATGACATGCTACACTTTTTTCTTAATTTAGGATAAATTTGATTGTTTTCTTTGGAATTGGAGGAAAAATCGTGCCAGTTCCACTATCACTTTATTGATTTCTTGATACGTTAGGTGTTCCTATTCGTCAACTCAAAATGCAAACACTACTTCCACAACAAGTTGAAGCCATCCAAACTTACATGGACAGCTATGTATAGGAAGCAACACAAGAAGGTGAGTTTTCTGGACTTTGAACAACAGTAACTTTGTTCTGCCCCGTAATTGAAACTAAACTAGGGAATAGGCCCTTTCTTCAGCTTATCTAGTTTTACTTGAAAAACTTGCATTGGGGTTCTGAACTTTTCTAGGACTTCCCATAATTGTTTATAATGCTCCTAATTTAATTTTGCGACCTGTGTTCGTTTACAATAGGATATTGCACAAGAAGCTGCTAAGAAGAGGCGACGTACCACCAAGAAGCCTTACTCTAGGTCTATTGTGGGTGCAACCTTGGAGGTAATCCAGAAGAAGAGAACTGAAAGGCCAGAAGTTCGAGATGCTGCCAGGGAGGCTGCTCTTCGGTTAGTTTCTACTAATTCCTGATTTTATTTATCACTGTGTGCACCAGCAACTTGCATATGGTTGGTGGCTTTTTGGATAGTCTTATCTGATAATCTTTTATCTTATATACCAGACTTAGTCAGGTATTAACGTTTTCACATGTGGTTAATGCAGTTACTAGTCTGGGAAATTAATTGTGTCTATCGTTACAGATGTGCTGATACCTTTCAAGCACCTTCTGTTCCATATGGGCCTAACATGAACTGACCCATTTCTTCTCTTGATCAAAAAATAATCTGTTCTAAAAACACCTTGAACCTTATGTGTACTACACAATGCTTGGTATTATCATCTTGGTGCGACAGGACAGTAAATTAGGGTGTTGGTCCTTGAAGTTTAAGTAGACATGGTTTTTGGTGTCATGGGGATAAACTGATCTCTTTTGTGTGTATGAATTTTGTGTAGTGAAATTAAGGAAAGGATCAAGAAGACGAAGGATGAAAAGAAGGCTAAGAAAGCAGAAGTTCAGGCCAAGTCCCAGAAAGCTGGAGGAAAGGGCAATATGTCCAAAGGAGGTGCATCTAAAGGTCCTAAGCTTGGTGGTGGCGGAGGAAAACGTTAAGTTGTTGTTTATGTTGTTTCCTTATTAGCAAATAGAGTGCCTTGTTTGAAGAGACAGTAAGCGAAGACCTTCATTTACAAGTATCTCATACATCTGCAGACAAATTTCTCGTTGACGGTTTTGCATTTGGTATGCAGCTGTTGATTCTCCACATACTGTTGACTTCTTGTGGGTTCATTCTCTATTACAGATGTAGTTTTTTGACTCCTAAACAACATATTTTTGAAATCTGCTTCTTCGAATGTGTGCGCAAACTCTTGCAGTAATTTACCATGCAGCAATCCTACTGAGCTAAAATATAATTAAGATGAGGTTGACTCTTTAACCTCTGTTTTTCTGCATACTTGGAGAATTACTTTCATGATGATTTAATTGATTAAGGAAGATACATCATAAGTATCAATAATTCATATGCCATTTAATTGTGCAATTACTAGCACTGGCAGGGGGACCGGGTTGGCCTGCCCCGGCCTGCGACCGGTTCGAGAACCGGCTCGCCGGACCCGGTCCCGTACATTTTCGGGTGTTTGGGAGGGGTTCGGATAGGGGATTAGTTAGGGGCCGGTTCACCCTTTGGGGCCGGTTGACCCAGTCCGGATAAATCGGCCGGTTCGCGGGATCCCCTATCTTTTTTTTTTTTTTTTTTTGAATTATATCCGTTGGGCAACGGCTAGTGGGCCTTCCCAACGGATTTATTGATTGTTTTTTTCCTTCCCCAACACTCCCTACCACCCCTACTTTTAATAATTTACTTTAAACTCTCAAGTTATCATAAATACACTTTAACCCATTTTTAATATTATAAATACCCCTCTATCCCTTATTATTTTTTACAAAATCATATATTTTCTCATCTATTTTTTATATCCTCTCAAGTCTCAATCTTAAGTCTCAATTTTTTATTCCATTTAAATTTCATATTATATAATAATACATATATTTCAATTCTAAGTTTTCATATTATATACCATAATATATATAATTCTCATATTTGCTATCAAATATTGGAGTTCCAAATTACAAGTTACAACAAATTACAAGTTACAACAAACTACAAGTTTCAAGAATTGGTTATAACGTCTGCTATTAACGCAGACGTTTGGTACATTCGTTTCATAATATTTATATTTTATTTTTTGTCATTAATTGTTGTGTTATTATTATTTTTATATTATACTTTACATATAATTAAATATGAGTTCTAATTAGGGGTGTGTATCGGTCGGTTCGGTTTATCGATTTTTGGTTTTTAAATATGCTAAACCGATAACCAAACCAATAAGATATTTGTTATCGATTTTCGGTTTATTGGTTTTAGGTCTTTAACGGTTCGGTTTTCGGTTTAACCAATAAGAAAATGCTTTCAAAACAAATATATGACTTATCCAATAATTTGACGCGATACGCATACATCGAAATAATCATTCCAAACGGGACAACAAGGACCAACTTGTTGTATTTTGGTCATCACAACAAAGACTTGGTTAATTTTCGGTCACCATAATATATATAAAACGAGGTCCCCTTTATGCAATAAAGAGAATCAAATAAAACCAAATCATAGACAAAAGTCAAAACAGTAGCAAATGAGGCCATGCTTATGATAACTAAATGAAGTTCTTACGTTATTTTTAAAAAAAAACACACACACACAATTTGAATTCCTAATGTTAATCAAATTGCAGATATTTACAATCGTGCAAAACCTAATATTAGCCAATTATAAACTAACTAAAGTAAATAAGTAATATTAAAAAGTAAAACCTAAAGGTTAAATAACTAAAAGTAGAGAGGAGAGTTAATTGTTAAGTAGTGTTAATAATATGCGTAGGGTTTTATATATTTAGTCTAATATACTACTAATTATATTAATATTTTTTTAAATATATTATATATATGAATAACTAAAAATTAAAATAGTAAATTATTATATTCTTAATGGGTTATCGGTTAACCCAATAACCCAATATTAAAAACCAATAACGAACCGATAACCCAATAATTTTTTTTTGTAAAACCATTAAATAACCGTTAACCCAATAACAATAAACCAATAACACTTTTTTCAGTTCGGTTTTATCGGTCGGTTCGATTTTTGCACACCCCTACTTCTAACAAAAAAGATACCGGTAAAGGAAAAGAGAAAGAACCAAGTGTCATTAGTAGATTATTTAATTTTAATAAAAAAAGTAGTAAGGAAAAAAATAAGAGTAAATGTGGTGGTACTTCTAGAGTTAGATTTAATACAAATGATTCTACTTATGTTCATGATACTTCTTATGATATTGATTCAAATGCTCAACTCGATCGTGAACTTTTACAACAAATTTATGGTGATATTAATCCTTATCTTGATGAAAATTCAGGTGAAGAAGTAGAAGTTGGTTCGGGAGAAGATGAATTAGAAGATACACCTACTAGTCCGGTGACAAATGTTCCAAATGAAACTACAAATTCAACGGAGCAAAATTCTGGACGCCCACCCTTTATACCTCCTACAAGGGAGAAGGTGAAATATCAACGCCCTAAAACTTCTGTTGTGTGGCAATTTATGACTTTAGATAAGGAAAATTCTATTGCTATTTGTAATAAATGTAAGCAACCTTTTAAACATAAACAAGGTGGAGGTCAAGGTGGGACGGGGGGCTTAAATAGACATTTGTTATCTTGTGTGCCGATTCAATATAAAGAAGCTAAATCATTAGCCAATAGAAAAAAAGGAATTCCAGTTAATGATTTTGATATTAATGTTAATGAATCGGTAGGGGCTTCTAACATGGTTCAAGGAACATTAGATCCTTCTAACCCCGGTGGTCCACTAACACAACGTAAATATAATAAGGAAAGAGATCGTGAAAATTTAGCTAAAATGGTTTCTGTTTGTGGTTTACCTTATAGTTTTCCTTCACATCCCGGTTTTATTGAATATATTCAACAAACTTATAATCCTAATTATAGAGGTTTTTCAAGAAATACTGTTAAATCTGATGTTTTTGTATATCAAGGTAAACATTGTCAATATCTTCGTTGTGTGTTTAGCATATTAGATTGTAGAGTGTCTATAACTTCGGACATGGGTCGTAGTGTTAATGGACGTGATTATTTAACTGTTACAGCACATTGGATTGATCATAACTGGAATTTACAAAAAAGAATCTTAAGTTATAAAGAATGTGTAGA
Organism: Solanum stenotomum; assembly: GCF_019186545.1. Taxonomy (NCBI): domain Eukaryota; kingdom Viridiplantae; phylum Streptophyta; class Magnoliopsida; order Solanales; family Solanaceae; genus Solanum; species Solanum stenotomum. The sequence goes on from NC_064286.1 coordinate 50,687,516, forward strand.
GAAAAAAACTGGTGCATATTTAGCTTCAAATATTTTGAGTGTTATAGATTATTACATGCTTATAGATAAAGTATTGTCTGTCGCATTAGATAATGCATCTAATAATGTAAACGCTGCTAGTATGTTAAAAACTAGATTATGTCCAATTGATGATAATTCTTTTCATGTTAGATGTGTTGCACATGTATTAAATTTAGTTGTACAAGATGGTATTTCATTATTTGAATGTGGTTGTATGAAAATTGAATATGCTGTTGCCTGGATTTTTTATGCTAATAGACCTGCTAGAATTAGGGAATTTAATGAGCGTTGTGTACTATGTGATTTGCCACCAAGAAAAATTCCAAGACATATTAAAACAAGGTGGAATTCTTTTTACGAAATGCTTTCAGTTGCTTACGAATATAGAGGACCCATACAAATGGTGTTTAATGCTCATAATGCTGACCCATTAGACAGAATTTGTGAAGAAGATTGGGAAGAAAGTAATGAACTATTAGAATTTTTAAGACTTTTTTATGATGCAACAACCATGTTTTCTGGAATTTATTATCCTACTATTTCATCAGTATTAATAAATATTTGTGCTATTTCAATTCAATTTTCTAAATACAAAAAAATTGAAAAATTTAGAGTTGCAATTGAAGGTATGATTGAAAAATTTAAAAAATATTTTTTTCCTATTCCTCAAATTTTTTTAACTGCTACTTTACTTCATCCTGACTATAAATTACAAGGTCTGCAGAGACTTGTTGACACTTTTTATGATACCTTAGAAATTTTACCGAAAATAAATTCAACTTGTGAAATGTGTAAGTGTAGCATAAAAGTAGAAGCAAAAATTTTGTATGAAAAATATAGAACTACAGGAAATACTCAAGAAGTTGGTCAAACTTCTAATCCTCAGAGTAAAGCTCGAATTTCAAGTTATATGCGAGATTTTCTTGGTCTTAATTCTACTAACCGTGATGATTTTGAAAAATATCTTAATCAATCTTTAGAAACATTGGAAGACGGAGATGACAATGAAGAATTATTAGCATGGTGGAGGAGGCGGAGCGTTGTATTTCCAATTTTGAGCAAAATGGTTCGTGATGTTCTAGCTATTCAAGCTTCATTAGTTGCATCAGAGGTTGCTTTTAGTGCGGCAAGGTTTCAACTTGGCGATCATAGACATTCATTGGCGGAAGACAGTTTGGAAATATCAGTTTTATTTAGAGATTGGGTCAACGCCGAGAGGAGAAATTATAATTTGCCAAAGTTAAGTTCCAAACAAGAAGCTTGGATTAATGTGGTACTTGGATCTAGTGATGATGAATTAGAGTCACAAGAGTTTCTAGCAAGTTTGCCAACACCGGAGGATGTTACTGTCGATATGATGCGACAATTAGAATTAAATTTTAAAGGAGAATACAAATATTAGATTACATCCGAGAACTAATTGAAACAGAACCCTTTCCTAGAAGGTGGCTGCATAAATCAATTACTCATCTAATATTTGTAACAAATATTAGTTTTACATATGAGAACTTATTGAAACAGAACCCTTCCTAGAAGGTGGCTGCGTAGATTAGTTATTCCACTAATATTTGTAAATTGTAACTTCTAAGTTCTAAGTTGCAATTAGATTTTATTGAATAAATTTGAAGGCTTTATTAAGTCTTTTTTATATAACTATTGTCTTGCATTTTAATTTTAATATATTCATACATATTTACATATATACTAAACTAACTTTAAAATACTTAATTTAAAAATCAAAAGTTCAAGTTTAAATTACTTTAAAATATTTAAAATACAAATTTGAACTTCTCAAATTTGAAATTTGAAAATTGGAAATTGAAAATTGAAGTTTGAAATTTGAAAGTTGAATTTGAAATTTGAAATTTGAAATTTGAAGTTTGAAGTTTGAAATTTGAAGTTTGAAATTGAAATTTTAATTTTGAATTTTGAAAACTTAAGCATTATTTATTAGCTAAAAATGTTATTGAAAAAAAATCAAATAAACTAAAAATGTTATTCAATAACATATAATTTCAAACAAATAAATAAGTATATAAAAAATAAAAAATCCCCTGTCCCATCCCCCCAAAACCCGTCCCATCCCGTATATATAGTGGGACGGGATGGGACTTATTTTTATCCCCCCAATCCTGGTCCCCCAATCCCGATCCCGGCCAAATCCCCCCAGAACCGTCCCCCGTCCCCCAGTCTCCGTCCCCTTGCCAGCCTTGAACAAGTGTATATCATAAAACTGAACTAAACCTAATAAAAAATCAAGCCCAATGACCATTAAAATGCGAGGTTTAATACGTAACAGCCTTTCGTATTTGTCATTAAATTTCATTTAGGCACACAAATTGTAATTTATTATAATTGAGTATGGATAAAGTGTTCCTTTAGACACTTTCAGTTCAAATTTAAAAAAACTATTGTTTGTACACTTAAAATATGTTATCTTCTTTAAAAATACGCAGTAGCCTTAATAATCAGTAGAATTTGGTATTAGATTTCTTGGTTTTTTTGTTCCTTTTTTTTGGGATAAGATTGCGTAAATAGATAGACTTCGGGAAAAAGCTCACAATTTGAATCTACCAAGTCACTTTGCTCAAAGGATGTGGAAGCCTCACCTAACTTGACCACCAGAACACACAAATAAAATTTATGAACCAAAATTGGTGATAAATATTTATGTGGTTATAAATCATCTCATCAAGGATAAAAGAATAAAATAAATATTTTAAAGTTAAGTTGTTACTAAATATAGAAAGATGTCAGATTTTAAGACTGTCAATAAAAAAAAAAGTGTCGGGTAAAAAATGATCATATACTACAATACAACAACATATCCTAATGTTTCCACAGGGTCTGAGAAGGGTATAGTGTACGGAGACCTTCACGTAATAGTAATTGAACAAGAAATTACCAAAGATCACTTCACATGTTAAATGGGAACAAAGCACTTGTCAAGCAGCCTGTTATGTTCCCAATAATAGATTGATAAAAATAGAAGAAAAATATCACCATCTGATGTGACATGGATGGGATCAAATATGCAGTATTTACGAACAAAAGTATTCGGTTATTGGGAAAAAAAAATATATTTCTAACGTCGAATCAGGATCAATCAGAGGCAGTATATTCTTGCAGTTCAAAACACATTGACTTACAAAAAAAATGTAAGTGAACAACTTCCACAGCACATAGAAAAGGTTGTTAATGATCAAAAGATGTCATAATAACCAAAGACCACACAACAAAAAGACTATAGTAAACAACATAAGCATATGAGAGAGCACAACGACACGATTCTACCAAAGTTGAGATCTTAAAGCACTGAAATGTTGTGTTGCTCGAACTCTTAAAAAGTATTGATGAATGTGTGGCGGATCCTCGAAAAAGCTATATATTTGGAGGATCAGTCAAGGATGTGACATTTTTTTTGGACAGTCCAATCTCCAAACAACATAGTTGAATTGTAAAACATGCTATAAAAGTGGAAAGAATTCAGGAGCACAGATAGAAGCCTCGATACGAGTTCAGCCGAACCCAGTTAATTTTTTTCTCAATCTAGAACCCAAAAATTGAATTCCACGCTCTGCTACTGGAAGAATTGAGCCATATTTTTCTGTACAGGAAAAAACTAGAATAGTTGAACCTTTTCTCCAATGAAAAATGAGCAACCTATCTTTTCTTGATCTTCTGCAGTAGGTATTCTATGCAACAAAACTGGATCAAGAACAAAACAGTATCATTTACATGGAGAGAGAAGACATACCCAAGGCAAAAAAGAATTTTACAATGACTACCTTCACAAATGTATTGTTTTTAGGCAGTATAATGGAACCCATAGAAAAATTTCTGAGAGCATTGGCAAGAAAACATGTCACTTACAGATACTTTAAACCCCTTTTCTAGGATGGACCTTCAGATCACTGGGGGTAATTGATACAGAATCAACACACAGCCCGCCTTTAGAATGTGTGCAGTCGATCTGTTTCATTGAAAATCTAACTTCCGTCACAGAATCTGATGTACTGACAATAAATTCACCCACCTTGTACTCAATCCAGCTCCCACGCCTGATATTCCCATTTGGGTCGTCTTGCCCAGTGTCATCTATGAAGCACTCATTAACTGCGTGTTGCCCATCAGAAGTAGATAGTTCATATCGTACTGGTCCCAAATCCCATCCATGAGTATGCTCAAAGTTGCAAGCACGCCGGCCAAGTCTTTTAAATATTTTCCCAAGGTGAACTCTGAATGTTACAGTGTATATACCCGGAGGAAAAGGAAAATTCACAGCGCCACTTAATTCAAACCACCATACCTGCTGGCAATATGCCACAACATGGAATCTGCAAGAGTTCAAAATTTGTGATATCCCTCATCATCAACAACGATCAGTTGTGCAAAAGTAAAGAGGGAAAAACTAGTACGTTCATGTATAATTCAATGGAGAAAAGGAGGAGACAAACAGCTGAGCAGGACAGTCTGTAACACCCTCCCACCCCACCCCAAAACACACTCACACACACAGAGATAAACGATAACATGAACAGTTCCAATAGAAGAAAGCTCGGAGTTCATAAACTAGCACACATTGGAACAAAGAGAATAAAAAGGACAAACATCTCATTTCCATGAGATTACTGTTGCAAGCAGTACCACAATCTGATACCAGTGGTTCAGTTTCATGCTCTCAAAAGAAAGTTCATTGATAGAAGGCTGAGACATAGTAGCCAACTGTTGTCACTACTCGATCAGCTAGTATCAATCAAAATTAGAAAAGGAATGAGTAAGTTAAC
>NC_064286.1:50692564-50701005 GCF_019186545.1 Solanum stenotomum
GGAGGATACAATAGCTGGGCAGGACAGCCTGTAACAACTCCCCACCCCCCCAAAACACACACACACACACAGAGTGATAGAGGATAACATGAACAGTTCCAAGAGAAGAAAGCTCAGAGTTCATAAACTAGCACGCATTGGAACAAAGAGAATAAAAAGGACAAACATCTCATATCCATGAGATTACCATATATTTCACCCTACAAATTAGCATACTGTTGCAAGCATACCAGTGGTTCAGTTTCATACTCTCAAGAAAGGAGGTTCATTGACAAAAGGCTGAAACATAGAAGCCAACTGTTTTCACTACTCAATCAGCTAGTATCAATCAAAATTAGAAAAGGAATGAGTAAGTTAACTTCAGTTCTAACCAGAAAAATAATTGGACATTTTGAACAGACAAATGCTCCGATAAAATCCTAACAGAGCTTAGTCAAAAAGTCATGTAGCTAGGAAAATAACATCCTAACTACAGCTGATAAACTCATCAATATATCATCTCTTTTACAGCCGAGAATTAAAACTCATACTATCCAGCAGAAGCATTAATGACCTAGGGCCAACATTCTATCTCATTTTTCTTTCTTTTCCCTATTATGTATATTTCTGTCTTAGATCTAATTACTACACCAACATATCAACTGATGAAGAAAAGCCACGTAAACACACTCGGAGTCAAGGGAGCATGATTTCTTTAAAGAGGGAAAATGGAGAATATTTTACAAAACTGGTTCAATGCATGGATTTGCTGTTTTCTTGTCTCCGTCAGGGGGGGAACACTTTCAGATCCTTTTGAGAACATTGCTTCAACAATTTCTCAAATGGATGCAAAATGGCATCGAATAACTTCATTTCATGTTTCAGTTCATTTAGGAATATACCATGGCTATGGGAGGCAAAGAAGAAGAAAGAGGAAGTGTCATGCATGCACTGAGCATTCTAATCCATCACCACATTTGCATCTAACTAATACCATCTAGCACATACGTTCACACACTCTGTATATTTGCTACAAAAGATTGATCAAACTTTCCTACCAAGTACAATTGCATTTGGTAGAAAGAAAAATTAAAAGCAATCTACTGATAACTCAAAGCAGGCATACAGGCAGGAGGGTATAGAAAGTCGAGCAGTGTCAACACAATATATTGGAAGGCAAATCAGAGTGTTTGCCAGTTAAGAATCCGCTCCAGCATTGTCTATTTGTCAGGTTTAATGAGAGAATGAGCTTGAAGTTTAATAACTACTACTCTAATTGAGTTAACTTATATTCATTTTCACCTCATGGTGAATACATAAAGCCTTGTTTTCACATGTCCCCAAGGGATTGGTCTGGTGATTGAGGCAAGGGAGTAACAACTTGGAAGTTTTAGGTTCAAATTCAACACTTGGTTTGAGTCAATCTGCCCTAACCTAAGTAGGGATGGTTACCTTGGCAATGTGTGCTTGTGGACTATAATTACTATAAAGTTTGCCGAGTGGATTAGACAAGGTGTCCATAAGTTAGCATGACCAATAGTTTTATAAATCAAATAAAGAACATTAAAGAAAAACTCATTTTCACATGTATTGCTCATAAAATATTATCCTGTGATGCATGGGAAAATGCCAATGATATGTAGTCCAACTCACTGCAGAAAGAAACTAGTTCTTAGTATCATCTCATAAGAGGATATAACCATTTTAAAACTCCAAAATCATTTTATATCAATGCAACAATAAGCTTAATAATGACATTGTTACACATAGTTTCAACCAATTAATCTAACCTTGATTCTTCTGTAGGAAACCAGTTCCAGTGTCTCCTGTCTTCCACATTAGTTATCAACATTGCTTTCGAGGAGATTGACATACAAATCTTTCCACTTATTCTGTCCAACCATACCTCCTGCATTTTGTCCCCCCGTCAAAAACATACAGTTTAGTGAGATCAAACATCACTCCAAAATATTGTTGCTACAAGTTCACCTCATAAAACATAGCAAATTCAACTTCATAAAAAAGATCAACTTATTCCTCAAACGTCCCTTTCCAGACCTTAAGAGCAAGTGTGACGTGAAAAGCACTACGCAGAGAATTAAGCCGTGGGAACCTCAAATTTCGCAATCCCTCCCAATACAAGCAATTGAAAAAAGTACCATCCCCCAAAACCTATAATCATAGCAAGCTGGCCTAGACTCCATCTTTATCAATTTAGCAAAACAAAACATAATTATAGTTAGCCAACACCACTCATCCATTTGCTCATAAAAGACATGGGAAAGAAGGAACTAACAAAAGAATAAAGATATGGGCAAATAACGCATCAGCGATAACACTGTTTCACAATCGAAAAGAAGCAAACTTGGAAGCTAAAACTTGAACATTAACCACTGTTCAACCACTGAACAGAGATTCTCACTCCAGCTCAACTTGAAAGCTAAACTTGAATACTACATACATAGCATCATTTCTAACATCAAAAACAGTCTCAATCTATGACAGCTGCAGGAAAAACCAACATCAATTTTGACCCAAAACCCCCATTAAACAAGTATTTACTTACCACCAAAACTGAAAATCCTTTAACCTTCCAAAATGTATAAAAAAATGTCAGCACAAACTAAAAAATAATGTAGAATTAACGAACTTCACAAAAATCTACATGCCTTATTGCCATCATCAAACGGCACGGAACGAGCGAGGAAAGCAAATATATCTTTCTTAGAGAGCCCGTCGTAATTTTGCGGAGGCAAAAGGTCGAGTAAGTGGTGGTAGTTAGACGGAAGTTTAGATTCCCAAACAGCATCAGAAGAAGCGGCACCACGAAAAGCGCGATTAAGCCGAGCTAGATTACAAATTTCAGGTGGATTTAGGTACATAAACACACACGCCACGCAATTTTCCGGTATATCACCGAGTCCCGGTCTGCCGTTGGTTGACCCGTTTTCCGTCAGGTTGGATAATGATGCGCCCATGCGATTATGGAACTTTTAGCTTTGAGAAGTAAGAGGGCAATTGTGTCAATTCATGGTCTATCACGGTGGTGATGCGGTGGCCGCCGGTGAGGTAGAGTGGTGGAGGGATGGCTGAGAACGGCCGAGTACGGAGGTGATTAACAAAAAATATTTTCTTAACTACTCATCTCTGATCTCCGTTAGTCCTTTTATTGAAGAAATAAATATACTTTCCATATTTTTATTTGGGTCAATTACATTAAATACTTCTACAACATAATTCAATTTCAGATTTATTTTTTATATTTTAAAATCAAACATTTATATCTTTTGTATAAAGAGCACTCCCGATAAGATTTGTTTGTAATTAAGTATATTAAAATATAATTACTAAACGACAAATCAAAACTCTAATATATTTACAAAATTTTAAAACGAAAATATTCATGCCTTGATTTAAAAATTTTAGTATTGTTGAGATTATTATTTATCTTTAGAAACTCACAAAAATTATTGAATGAGATATATCAATTATTAGTAATAACTTTTAACATACTGAAAGTTTTTTCATGATTAAATCATAGTATATGAATATTTAGTGTAATTCACAATTTTTTATTCTTAGAAAGATATGTGCAAATTTTTATTTTTATTTTGTTTGGCTTTTAAAAAACAATAATAATAATAATAATAATAATAATAATAATAATAATAATAAATAATAACAATATACTCAACGAAATTTCATAAATAAAATTTGGGAAGATAGAATTAGGGGTGTTCACGGTTTGGTTTGGGTCGGTTATTGGTTAAAACCAAAACCAAACCAACTTAATCGGTTTTAAAATTATCAAAACCAAACCAAACCAAATATAATATACATTTATCGGTTTGGTTGTTTTCGATTTTGGTTTGGTTTGGTTCGGTTATTCGGTTATTAACCATACATAAAAATAAAAGAAACAATTTATTCAAAACGTGAAAAAAGTGACAACAATCCATTCAAACAAAAAAATACTTAGAATGACTGGCATTACAGAACTTTCGATTATTGAATTTACTGAATAAAACTTCAAAATTCACTATTTTGGCATAGAAGGAAGAGACAATGACATTTTCAGTCCCACAAAGAATTTTCATAGACACTCATATACATGAAATCAATAAGAAAAATGTTCTCACCTTCGACATTTTTTTTTTCATAAGTAAATTATAAATAAATTTGATGAAACATATATAAAATCTTTAAAATTGTTTATGAATATAATATATTATGTATGTATAATAATAAAATTTATGTATATAACTTGTTGGTTCGGTTCGGTTCGGTTATTTCTTAGATTTTTTCCAAACCAAACCAAATACTATCGATTCTTAACAATCTAAAACCAAACCAAACCAAAACCCAAATTAAATCGGTTCATTTAATCGGTTTGGTTTGATTTTTCGATTTGGATCAGTTTTTATCCAAACCATGAACACCCCTAGATAGAATATACGTCTACCTTACCACTATTTCCTAAAAATAAAAAAATTATAACGAAAGACCCTAAAATAAAGTGCAACGAAAATATCGGATATGAAGTTGCTAATAAAAAGGGACACTCTGTTTACAGCTAGCACCACTAGTAAACAAAAATTGGAGGGATATTATAGTACGTAGAACATGATTATGCAACACAACCATAAAAAGTTTTGATATAAAAATTTAGTATTTCTCTTTTTTATTTTTGTTAATAGTTTTGGATAAATTATATCTGGATTAGTATTACCATCATCCACTTTTAATTGTCATAGTTTTCCTTTTTATATGTAAAAAATTGAAATTTATACTCCCTTTGTCCCAATTTATGTGACACTTTTCGTTTTTCGAGAGTCAAACAGTTTAAGTTTGACCAGGAATTTGCGCATCGAATCTTTGATTTTTTTGAAATAAAATTTATATATTTGTAAACTACGTAAAAAGTATTATAAGTCACAATAATTGATAATTCAAAATGCTTAAAAGATCTATGAATAATTTACGGTCAAAGATAGACATGTTTGAATTTCGAAATCCGAAAAGTGCCACATAAAATGGGATGGAGGGAGTAGTACTTTTTGTACAATTTTTGAATATCTAAATTTTTTGTTTAAAATATCAAATTAATGTAATCTAATTTAACTTTGAAAATTAGTCAAATTAACTTTCGAAAAACGCAATATAACAATTAAAAGTGGACAGAGGGAGTAATTAGTATTGTAAGTTATTTTTTTTTTTGTGTGTGTGTGTGGCGGGGGGGAACTAATTTTAGCATAATCAATCTCAATATAATTAATTTCAGCATAACTCATTTTCAAAACAAACGAACACCTTGTTTGGATGATTTTTATTCATTGCATTGTTAGTTTAAATACAATGTTTGTTTTTTATTATTACTTAAATTTTATTGTATCGTTTCATTTAAATCATCGTTAGGTAACGACGAAAGATTTCATTTTGTGTAACGGTCAAGTTGATGTGATCGTGACGCTACCTTAGTGTTTCTTTTCATTTTGTCTTTACTTATAATTTAATAATGATATTTATCTTTTATCTCACCTTTTCAGAATGTGTCTACCCAATACCCTACTTTTCTTGTTCAAATTATTGATGTGTGACATTATGTAACAATAAATATCAATATAATTTATCCAAACATTGTATTTATTTAACACAATACATCATAAAGTCGAAGATATTTTGATTCAACGTGTGTTTGTGTGGGGGGTGATATTAGATGGTTTTTTTTTTTATACATAATTAATTTTTTAATAGTATTACATTTGATAAAAGGTCATATATATTACTCCCTCCGTCTCATAATAACAGATCACTTTTCGTTTTACACGATACTTAAGAAATCATAAATAAAATAATCAATTTGACTAATTTACCCTTTATTCATATTGATGGATATCAAGATAATTTACGATGAGATAGTGCATACAAAAGGTATAAGAACTCCAATGAGAACAAAAGTATAAAAGGAATAATTAAGTATTTAATGAACTCTTTGGAAAGATAAATCTAGGAACTTTAATTTTATTTAAGCTTCCAAAGAGAAATTATGGGAACATTAAGCATGATGATGATAATAATTATAGGGGTAAAATGAGAAAAAAATAATAATCTATCTTAAATTATAGTAAGTGATCAAGTAATTTAAAATAAATATTTTAGAAAGATAATCCGTTAATATAAGACAGAGAAAATAATAAATTAAATAATTGAATAACGTGATAATTATTTTAACAGCATCTTTGCTTGTTCGATGACTTTTACAATCTCTAAAAACTCCCTGATGTCTCCTTCATGGTTGCAAAAGAACCATTCCCGTTTAATAGTAAATAAATAATTTTATATTATATGCTCAAATTCTTTCGATAAACAAATACTTTCTCCGTCCCATTTTATGTGACACCATATCCTTTTTGGTCAGTCCCAAAAAGAATATCACAATTTTTTATATGGTAAGTATTTAAAGGTACAATTTCTCTTTTACCCTTGTTGACCCCACTTAATCTTAAAGATAGTATTCCAATATATTTATGAGGAGAGAAAAAAGTGAGTCTACTTTTTAATATGACTAGTTTTTGAAGGATAATTTGGTAAACATTTCAAAGTCTTCATTTATTTCATAAACTCCGTGTCCGATCAAATGTTGCCACATAAAATGGGACGGAAGGGAGTAATATATTATAGAGTATAGACCAATAAAATTAAGCATATCTCATTCACTAACCTAATTGAAAAGAACTTGTGAGTCGTGCATCCCATGAATGATGAAACTTATTTAAAAAAAAGTGTAATAAAGTGAGTAGGTTTTGTTTGACTATTAGGAACCAAGATTTTTTTCTATCCGCAAATCAATAAAAAAATTATATTATAAAATATTACTTCCTCTGTCCTTATTTACTTGTCCACTTTTGAATTGACACACCTATTAAGAAAATAATTAATGACATGATGAGTTTATCATTTTACCCCTATTAATTATGAAGTGAATGAAAAGTTCTACATTTTTCAAAGTAATTAGTCATTTAATTGAGGGCATAATAGGTAAAAAAAAAAAGTAGTCCTTTCTTGATTTGTCAAAATGAACAAGTAATTAGGGACAACTATAAAAGGAAAAGTGAACAAGTAATTAGGGACAGAGGAAATATTTTATTACTATATAATATCGAATTAACTTATTCGAAAAATGCATAATGAAAAATAAGTTTTCATTAAAATATTAAAAAGTTTTTTGATTTATCTATGTGAAAACGCTATTTTTATTTTTTTTCACTGACTATCAAAACACCTATTGGACAATTTTTCCTTGAAAAAATTGAAAATTTTTATAGTGGCTGAGGATTGAACATTATATATTGAGCAAACTTTCATATATAGCAAACATAAAAATCTATGTTATAGCTATAGTTTGCATAATTGCGCTCCATAGCAAATTTTATGTTTGCTATGGAGCTTTTGATTTGTATAATTCGCTACAAACATCCAATTTTATACAAATTGTTCAGTTTTGTATAAATTCATTTATACATTGTAATTTGTATAATTATAAGTGTATAGGATGAAAATATATGTATTTGTATTTGTATTTGTATTTGTATATACATTTTTCTCTCGCTTTATACAAACACAAATGCATTTTATACCGAAATGTATAAAATAGCTAATTGTATACCGAAAATGGCTACTTGTATATCGGATTAGATGGCAAAAAAAGGGGATGTTTGCTGCGAATTACAATTAAAATAAACTATGGGTATAACATTTAATTTGAATTAATAGTTTGCTATTTCATACAATTTTCCCTTATATATTACTAGTTTTTTAGCAGATAAACAAAACTAATATTGTCTTTATATAAGGAAAATAATATTATCTTAAAGTAACCAAATATTATAATTAAGGAGATATAAACTTCAACCTTTAGTATTTGTCACTGCTAAACATTTTTCACAAGTACCTTAATTTGGCTTAATTTTATATAAGTTGACCAATCACGTACCAATATTTTATTTATTTTACATTTTTATTATGTTAACCGATTATGACTAATTGTGGTCCTAATTCCTTAATACGAATAGGAAACAAATTTTCACTAAAATTTTGAGAAGTTTTTAAATTCTTTTGTATGAAAATATTATTATTTTTTTGTCCTTTCACTATTTCAATCAAAATATCTATCCGAACAGCTACTAACTGCTAAATATTTTTTAGTGAGAAATTTCAATGAAAAAATCATAAATTTTTAATAGTGTATATTATGTCGACACACCTTTACCTCTCCAAAAACTTAAAAAGAAAAATAAAAAAAAAAAAAAAAAAAAAAACATGTGAGACTGTAAATCGCATGTAAATGCGTTTTATGCCTTTTATGTAGATAAGGCCATTTTGGGTAATTTAAGTGAAAAGCATAAATTAAGTAACAAGAAAGAGACGTCTTATAAAAAAAATGCATGTTATTTTTTATATAT